>NW_026571140.1:37726298-37926219 GCF_026225935.1 Boleophthalmus pectinirostris
CAGTCCTGGTCTGGTCCTGGTCTCAACTACTACTACAACTACTGCTACAACTAGTACTACTACCGCTACTACTACTACTGCTACTACTACTACTGTTACTGCTACTACTGCTACTATTACTACTACTACTGTTACTGCTACTACTACTACTACTGCTACTACTACTAGTAACAACTACTACTACTACTACTACTGCTACTACTACTACTACTACTACTACTGTTACTGCTACTTCTACTGCTGCTGCTACTACTACTGCTACCGCTACTACTACTAGTACAACAACTACTACTACTACTACTACTACTGCTACTACTACTGCTGCTGCTACTACTACTGCTACTGCTACTACTACTAGTACAACTACTACTATTACTACTACTGCTACTACTACTACTACTGTTACTGCTACTGCTACTGCTACTACTACTAGTACAACAACTACTACTACTACTACTGCTGCTACTGGTACTACTACTGCTGCTGCTACTACTAGTGCTACTGCTACTACTACTAGTACAACTACTACTACTGCTACTACTACTACTACTGCTGCTACTACTAGTACAACTACTACTACTACTACTACTACTACTGCTACTACTACTTTTACTGCTACTACTACTACTACTACTACTACTACTACTACTACTACTACTACTACTACTACTACTACTACTACTACTACTACTACTACTGCTACTACTACTACTACTACTACTACTACTGTTGCTACTACTTTCTTTTTTTTTATTTATAAAGCACTTTTCAAAACAGGGTTTACAAAATGCTGTACAAGCAGCAAAGAACAATACAAAAAGCATAAAACAGCAGACAGACAGCATACAAAAACAGACAATCATGCAAACAATTCAATAAATTATAATAAAGAGAAATAGAATAAAAATAAATAAAGAATAAAACCAAGCTAAAACCAGTTAAAAGAAGGCCAACCCATAAAAACAAGTTTTAAGAAGCGATTTAAGATGATCCTGATGGTGCGAGCCTCATCTCCTCAGGCCTCAGGTCGCTCCAAACTCGAGGCGCCCGGACTGAAAAACTCCATCACCTTTTGTCCGGAGTCTGGACTTTGGAACAGCCACAGTGACCTGCCTGAGAATCTGCGGCTGCGGGAGGCTCGTACTGGGTTAAAAGTTCTGAAATGACCTAAACGAACTTTAAAAGTGATTAGTAAAATGTTAAAATCGATTCTAAAACAAAGAGGAGCAGGTGAAGAGAAGTAAAACAGGAGGAATGTGTTGATGTTAAACCCAGTGAGAATTTTAGAAAACAATATTAATAATTATCTGCAGAATTATTTGATTGTGTACAAAAAAGGTAAATGTAATATATTTAGGGCTTGGATTCAGTTTTGCAGATTTCAACGCTGCAACAACACTGCCCTCTGTTG
The DNA here is from genome assembly GCF_026225935.1 of Boleophthalmus pectinirostris. Lineage (NCBI taxonomy): Eukaryota > Metazoa > Chordata > Actinopteri > Gobiiformes > Gobiidae > Boleophthalmus > Boleophthalmus pectinirostris. The sequence goes on from NW_026571140.1 coordinate 37,727,710, forward strand.
GTACTAAATTGAATTACAGCTGCTTGTAGAGAATTGAGAGTCAGTTGTTTCAGAATGATTAAAACTAAAATCTCAAATGTTGTTTATTGTGCGTGTTTGTACAGGTGTGTGGCCAACGGGAGGGTTCGTAGCGCGTCTGCTCCGGTGGTGGAGGAGGAAATCCCGCCTCCCGCTCCGACTGAAGTGAAGGCAGTGACCCCACAAAGACGAACACAGGTCTGAGCTCACGCAAAAAACACCGGAAATAACACTGACTTAAATGTATTTACTAGACACTGAGCCTTACCTTAGTGCATATGACAAGTTTTCATGTTTTCTAATTATTATTTGTTAAATGTATCATAGTTTTACCTCAACTTACATCAAAATTCTGTCTAAAATACAGGGACAGTCTAAGGAGCACAGTTTAAGCATTTATTTTACAAAATCATAGTGCTGTCGAGTATTTTTAGTAACCAAATCACTCCCTATTGTGCAGATTTGAAAAGCTTTGACCCTTGTTTACAGCACAGTTGCATAATTTCGAAGGAACCACTCAACGCACATGCTCACTTCCTGTTTCTAACGCAGATTCCAGCAGACCCATTATGAGTGTTCAATTGTTGAAATGAGCTTAATACAATCTAAAACATGAGTATAAAATGTTTTTTTTTATGGTTCATTTGTTTTGCAGAAAAGGAAAAAGAAGGTGCGTAAAGTTCCGGCTGAAGTGACGAGAGAGCGCCCGCTCAGTGCTGTTCCTGCAGGTACAAAACCTCACACTCAAACATCACAAACTGTCGTAATGGACAAACGTCATGTGTTTATCAGGATTTCTTTACATTTATTTATACAGCACTTTTCAATAAAAATCATCAAGACCATTTTAAAGGGTCCATATTACACTATTGTCTGATCTATGTTATAATGTTGTTTCCTCATCAAAAAACAGACCCGGAGTCTTTTGTTTCATTCACACGTTTAACACACAAACTCTGTATATTTATCAATTGATCGCTCAGTCAAACTTTATTTTGTAAAGCACTTTTCAGACATTTGAAATGTAGAACAAAGTGCTTCACATTCAACTCAAAATTTACAATGATTAAAAACAACAGCAACTCCAGCCCATTATTTCATCCATATTTACAGTAAGTTTTACTTATATAGTGGTTTTCACAGACATTTGTCACAAAGACGCTTTACAGATCATTATTCATTTACTCCACACCTGGTGATGGTGAACTACTATTGTAGCCACAGCTGCCCTGGGGCAGACTGACTGAAGTGCGGCTGTCAATCGGCCCCATCGGTCCCTCCGACCACCACCATCACTCACGCACACACACCACTTTCATATTAGGCAATGTAGGTGAAGTGTCTTGCCTAAGGACAAACAACAGTTTTTTGTGTCTGGCGCCCCCCTGTGGCTCCTGAGTTTCCCAGTGTCTCTCATCCAAGTACAAAACAGACCAGGTCCTGCTGAGCTTCTGAGATCTGACGGGATCAGACTTTGACAAGTCAGTATGGCCACCGCAATACAGCAGTTTAGACAGAAATATAAAGCATAAAGCTCCTGAAGGTTAAAGTAAAAAAAAGCTCTTAAATGGGAAACACTCTGTTGCACCTTGTGATGTCACGTAGTAATGTAGCTCAATTAATCAGTCAAACTTTATTTGTATAGGACTTTTCATACATTTGAAATAATTAAAAACAACAGCAACCCCATGTATACAGCAATTTAACCAGAAACATGAAACATAAAGCTCCTAAAGGTTATAATTAAAACAAGCTCTTCTCTCAGATGGGAAACACTCTGTTCCACCTTGTGATGTCATGTGATAATACAGGAAGTGCTTCTCTTCGTTTTTAAACTCCACACACCTTCACTAGTATCAACTGGATGATTAAGCTGTTAACTTAAAAAGTACCGTTTCATGACATCACAAGGTGGAACAGAGCATTTGGAGTCTTGGAGATGTAAACAGACTAATAAAGAGTTACTCAAACATGTGTGAATGAAACAAAACACAGCTCCAGGTCTGTTTTTGAGGAGGTAACAACATTATAACATTGCTTAAAGCTCACAGGAGTCAATTTTGTGTCATAAAAAATCAATAAAAATCAAATTGGACCACAAATTTTCCACCATTCTTACAAACTGATTCTTTGGTATTAAAATATCATCATAATAACCGGCTTTACAGTTTCTGTTTCTCTCTCCTCTGCAGAGCTCACGTCCGTCTCCACCGTGTCTCTGGGCCAGCGCCTGCCCTTCCCCTCCTTCCCCCTGCGCGCCTCCCTGCCCCCTCTCGCCTCCGCACCCGTCCCCGCGCCCGTCATGGTCCCCGTCATGGCCGCCGCCCCGCCCTCCGAGTACCACTCCGACTCCGCAGAATCCCTGGAGGAGATTCCCGTAGCGCTCGCCAAACTCGGCTCCTCGTCCAACCGCGACAACTCGAACTTAACCCACAGACCCACGTTGTCCTTCCCCCTGCCCTCCCCGCTGCCGAGGACTAAGCGGAAGGGGTCGGCGAGGGCCAACAGGAGCGCGGGGGACTTGAGGTTCGAAATGGCGCCCCCTACCGTGTTCGTGAGCAGAGCGAGCGGAGAACCGGCACTGGACAAAAGGAGAAATCAAGGGTCCAGACCGAGCTCCAGAACTTCACTCGGGACAAACTGGATGGAGCGATAAAACTTTGAACCTATGAAAAAAATAAAACTCTTTCTACAATCCTCTGAAGCAATTTGAAACGTTTTATACCAGTGATTATTTATTATTGCTTTGATTAATAATGATTTGTATTTATTTTTATCGCCAAAGTCACTGCACAATTTTTCTAACTAATGGATGAATTGGAAAATCGAAAAATAAATGGTTAGAGCCAGATAGTCGGGTCTGGAGGGAGGTAGGAATCGCTTTCTGTTGCTCTGAACAGGACTAAATATTTTTATGTTTTGACATTTTAAACATTTCCTTAATTTTAACCATAACCATGTTTCCTTATAACTCTAAAAATACTGCATTTTTCGGACTATAAGTGGCTCCGGAGTATAAGTCGCACCAGCCAAAAAATGCATAAGGAAGAAGAAAAAAACATATATAAGTCACACTTTTTGGGGGAAATGCATTTTAAAAAAATCAGAGACCAGGAACCGACATTTCATCTTGAAAATCAAGTTCTAGTAAAAACAATAGAACAGAGAACAACAGACTGTTAACGTCACATATGATTTATTGATGATTTATTTCAGTCACAGGTATATTTTGACATTATTTCAGAGACAGTCATATTTAACATACACAGACCGAAAAGGTGTAGGCTGAAGCTTGAACTAATAGGAGGGTTTCAGTCACGTGATCACGGTGATGTGCGAATTTCAGGTGGAGGGCAGGAAGTGAAGACAAACACGACAAACACGGCTCTGGAGAACACAGATATGGAGAAGAGTTCTTATTGTCAGGATTTAGAGCCAGTAGCGAGGCAAAAGTACGAGCAGTTAGTCGACAAATATATTGGGCTTGACCCTGATCTTATGAAAATGAGAGAATTTTCGACTGAAGTAAAAGATTTGCCGACAATCGAGGCAGAGGAGATCACGAACTATTTAGCTCTTCAGACATCGTTCTACACCAGACAACAGATGAAGGCAAAGTACAAAAGTTTGGAGGCATAGAATTTTTTTTGTCAGTGGATGGGTCCTCAACCTTGGTGCAAAATGCCTAAATGTTGATTATTGTTTGGTCTTCGCCGGGGTGAGTGTTTCTCTTATTTTATGTGTATAGACTGTTATGGGAAAAACTGCAGTTTATCAGCAGTGACCTCGATCCAAACTACTTAATGTCAACAAACGTCGTCAGCCGTTAGTCGTTAATGATTCGTTTATGTTTAGGTAAACCACAAAAAACAATTTATCTTTGTAACAAACCTTTGTCGAAGTGGTCACTGCAGACACGAGCATTAGCGAATTCTGCTCCTCCCGACCGCAAACAGGTTTGTAATCCACTTTTTACGGCGTTGTTCTGTCAGCTTTTCCCATTTCTGACCTTTGTGGACGACTATCTTCGGTACTCTAAAAAAAAATCGCTTTTCCTTCTCTTGGTTAGAACAGTTGGCACACCCGTAAACTACACAACACATCGGCATTTTCCTCCAGTCAGTTCACTTCCTGCCCTCCATCTGATTTTGCGTGCTGACAAACGTAACCCTGTGACGTCACGTGAAACCCAGCTATTCTGTCTTTGCCCTTTATTCCTTTATCAGAGCGTCATCTTGTCCCCAGTTTCATCTTCATAAATACAGCAAGAGGAAACAAACAAATCAGAAACGGTACAGCAAAGTACTACAGCACAGACTAAGTATCATAATTCATGTATCTGTCCAGAGTTAAACATTTAAAACATCTTTATAAAGTGAAAGAGACTGGTGCACAATTTTAGGCTTTCTGTACAATTGTTCCAGAGCTCCACCTCTTTAACAGATGTACAAAATTTCATAATGTTTGTTCTGATTTTCTTTTTGATAAACGTGGCCTGAACAGTTCTTCAGATAACTATAACATAAACAACAGAACAGAACAAGTTTACCAAACTCTCCAACTCACTCCAAATCTAAATCTAAATCTCTAAACTCTAAATCCATTCAATTCTTCATCCTCGGTGTCACTTCTGAGCAACTCCGTGACCTCCGGGGGTAAACAGAGCGCGCTGCTTCCTCTTCTGTGTCGCTGTCGTCAGACTCGGCATCAGTTCCAGTTAGAATTATTCCGGTCTTTCTGAATCCCGACAGGATGGTTTCGGTGTCACTGAAGTCCAGGCTTTGTCGATTCATCCAGTGACTTCCAGGAAAGTTTCATGGCGCATCCTCCCAGTTGCCATGAAGCTGTGTTCTCCACTTTCTCCACTTTCCGTCAGTCCCTCACAAGTTTCTCGCTCACTCCAAACTTTCTTTCTGCTGCTCGATTACCATTTTCGGCTGAATAGTTCACTACTTGCAGCAGGACAGAGGCTCTTTCTGCAGGAGACATGCGCAGTAGAATGAAGTGGTACAGTAGTAGCAGATACTGACACACAAGACTAGAGCCTCGCGACTGTCAGTGTGAAAATTTTACTAAATAAGTAACACCGGAGTATAAGTCGCAGGAATCACCCAAACCATGAAAAAAAAAGCAACTTATAGTCCAAAAAATACAGCAGTCCTTTTCTTGAACTGTAGAACTTCCCTCCAGACCTGACATTCGGACACAGGGGTCTCAAACCTGGAGCTCGGGAGCTACCAGGACCTCTCCATCCCATCCCAAGTAGCTGCCCAAAGAATTTTCTATATTACGCTGATTTAAATTTGATCAAACATGTCTGTTAACTCGTAAAAACTCGTCGAATTTTGTGCACTGATGTATTGATTTATGGTTCATGTTTATTGGCATCTAAATACACTTTGTAGTTTTGTGAAAGTCGGTCACCGGGGGAAAGGTTGGAGACTCCTGCTCGAACATTAACCAAAATATAATCTTTGTAGCACTACGTTGGTAAAAGGTTTTTGCAGGTTCAGAAATATTTGGGTGTGAATTAAAACTGGCACTTGATACTGCGAAATTTGACCGTGTAACTAATCATGAACTCAGTAACTTTTTTTGTACTGCCTCAATTTCTCTACAATTTCAACTTGAGATGAGACAAAATTTCAAAAACAAAAAAAAATGAATTTCTCTGAGGCCTGATCAAAATGTTAAATTCATCAAAATGTATTTTTTCGCACTTAAAGACATACTGTGTAACTTTTCTGGTAGAGGGTCCACCACCTGGAGATGATATTTTTTTTGTAATGTTTCAGTTTATGGCTTAAAAGACATCTGTTACCATGGAGACTAGCCAGTGGGCAGGTTACAAGTCATATCTGTGGAGATGCAACCCCATTTATTGTAACGATACATTTTTAAAATATTTTATTTCAGCAATAAATCCCATGTAACTGAATTAATGCAAGGTAAATGACTTTAATACCGTACTGTGGAACATTCCTAGCCTGATTCATCAGATGGTTTCACTTTGTAGAAACCGTCTGACCTCGCAGCATTAGGATTCGTTCGCTCGACGGTAGGCGGGTACTTTTTTTATTTAACCAATCTCTGCTATGTCAGGGTAGCCGCGGGGTCTTAAAAGTCTTAAAAAGGTCTTAAATTTCATGTCCCTAAATTAAGGCCTTAAAAAGTCTTAAATTATGTTGTCCAAGTCTTATTTTTTTCACAAAAGTCTTAAATTTCATTAGCCTATTTTTTGTAAACTCAACCGGGCTGTAGTGCGATGTTAAATGGAGGGTGGGGAAAAAAAACAACGTGAAATCTTGTAACGTGAATGAACGTCCAGTTTGGAGTATGTGCAAACAATACTTTGGTTTCTGGCGCCAGCGAGAATGAGTAAACAATCAGTAGAGCTGAAGAAGACGTTGGATGGATCATGGGGAAGTGCAGGTTTAATCCACAGTGGCTCTTAGGCTACGTTCTGACTGCAGGGCTTAATGCTCAATTCAGATTTTTTTGTGAAATCCGATGTTTTTGCGAGGTCGTTCACATTTCCAATTAAATGCGACTTGTGTGTGATCTCCAGTGTGAACATTAAATGGCCCGAAAGTGTCCCACATGTGCACTGGAGACACGATGACGTCAACCGCAGTGAGCGTGCTCTGTGTTTACGGAAGTTGTCCAAACATGGACGCGAGCATTGAGCACCTGGAGATTTTAAAGTTCCTCTCGTACCGGAGCCAGAACATGAACAACTTACTTGTTTTAAGGAGGAGATTGAGAAGGAGAAGGACGAGGTTTTTGGTCGTGGTGTTTTGTGGGGCAGCGGCAGCGACGTCCGTTGAAAGGAACGTGTGGATGTGGAGACGGAGCCAAGAGTGGTGAGTGGTGATGTGCTTCACTTCAGTGACACAGAGTTCATTAACAATTTTCACCTACTTCAGCGCAGAATAGTGACGTTTGTGGCTTGTTGATAACGTGTAGGTCGGATGAATGCGCTTTGGCCGTTCACACTGAAGTCGCATGTCAAAAGATCAGATATGTATCAGTTTCAGGAGCACATATCCAAGTGTCCTGGGTCGCATTTGAAAAAATCGGATCTGTGTCGTTCAGACTGTCAATAAAAGATCAGATACAGGTCACATAGGGGACAAAAAATCGGATTTGGGTCACTTCAGGCTGCAGTCTGAACGTAGCCTTAGATTCTAGATATAGTAGTTGGTTGGTCATTATTAAAACTGGATCTGGTGTTTTTCGCCCGCATAATGGGTGCGATGTTGGTCTTAAAAAGGTCTTAAAAAAGTCTTAAATTTGGGGCAGTCAAACCCGGGGCTACCCTCTATTTGATCGTGACGTATGTAATGCGCCGCTAACAGGGCTAACTGGTACATTAAACTTTTCCCAAATCTCGTGGGAAGAAGGGCAATAACGTCTTTTCCATTGATAAAATTCACCAAACATTCTCTTTGTTCCGGCTTTAAATCCTCGATCTCGGGAATCGTTGCCAACACAGAATGTCTGTGTCTTCGCTGATTGGCTGCAGTGCCTGAAACTCGCACTTCCGAGGTTCTTGCAAAACGTTAAGTGTATTCCGATTCCTGACCTAGTCGCTGGAGAGAAATGAAATTGAGCGGAGGCACTAGGTGGCGCCAGGCAATAACAAGAAATAACATCTCCATGGCAACAAGCAGGTGACGGACCCACACCGTAAAAGTTACACAGTGCAGCTTTTGCACACATTTCCAAACCAGAAAAACAAACGAGCTGATCTGTGGTCAGGCCTGAACGGTTTGGACAAAATATCGACTTTTTTTTTTTCTTTTCTGAGAAGTTTTGTGATTTAAGAAGAAAATAATTTAATAATAATGATTAATAATGTGATGTTCAAAGTTTGCATTTTAAACACGTCCAGATGAAATGATAAAAAGACTGAAATATGAACTGAAATATAAACTAAAAACTACAGGGCACAGGGCAGTTTGTTTGCAGAATAAAACAGGAGATTGTGTCGTTTGTGGAGGAAATTATGATACTTAAAAAAGCCTCTGCGATTTACTAATTGCATCGATTCAAACTGCAATAATTTCAGATCAAGGGCAGAGAACTACAGTTTTTGAAAGAAACTTCACACTCCAAACTTATGGTTTAACTTGTGTGGATCATTTCATAATTTTTTTTTTTTTTTTGTATTATTATTTTTTTTTTTTCATTTAGCCAATATGCAAGGATAATAAAAAGTATAAACATAAACATAAGATAATTTTTTAATATTAATAATTTGTTTGGAATTGGCTCTAGAAGGTTTAAATTTCACGTCTACGGGATTGAAAAATAAAAATAAAGATGTTCTCCACCTCAGTTTTGAAGTATAAAGATTTTGAAATGTTCTGACGTCGTGTGAGCGCCCCCTACTGGTGAACTGTTAACAAACTTAGTACATTAACATTGTTGTTTATGCAGTCTACATATTTTATTACACACAGAGTTATAACTGTCTCTCCACCTCGGTTTTAGTCTTATAATTTTATGATTTAATGTAAACACAGTGGAACCTTCCTACACTTTACTCAATAATGTGTTTTTACAAATGGCAATATAATAATTTTCACAGATCAGCAGCAAAACCAAATTTTTTTTGTTTTATTTTAATCCACTATGTTGTAATTTTCTCTCCTTCACATACAAACCTGTAGTTGTATCATGTTCAGGGCTCTAAACTTTGGCCCACACTTCATGACATCAGCAGGTGGGCATCCAAATGGGCTCCTCCATGTTTTTAAAGTCCGTACAACTTTACAAGACTCATTCTGTTCTTTTCATGGATCCGTTTTCCTTCAGTTTGCAGTTACACAGCAAAAAGTGGAGTGTTAAAATCAACTCTCACAGAATCAACTTTAACATTTTCTCAGAGTTTATATGAGTCCAATCTGTTCTAGAGTTAATTTAACATTTTTGGAAATGTTAATTAAGTAACACTGGACCAAAGTTCCTGTTTAACCCCGAAATCCAGAGTTATATTAACATTTTGAGAGTAAACAGATAACACTTTGTAGAGTTATTCTGATTTAGCTGAACAACACACAGAGGTGTTTTATTTAAATTTTACTTTATTTTAGTTAATTTAAGATGAAATTATGTACAAAACTGGTTCAAACTGGTCTTTTCTCACAAGAGTTTGAAGTGGTGAATGGGCAGAGCCAAATTAACACTAAGAGAAGTTGAATTAACCTCAAACACATCAACTCTGACAAATAACTCCAATTCAAACCCCCATTTAACTTTCAAATAGTTAAAATAACACTTTTGGTGTTAAAAACAACTCTGAAATATTTTTACCCTAAAATTTTAACCCTCCAGTTTTCGCTGTGTATGATGTGAGCAGCTTCTGTTTAATCTGTCGTGATTAAAACTCACATCACTCTTTGTTTTTCTCCGTGGAGATGTTCCCAGAATGTTGCACAGTATGGCATTAAACTCATCTGTTTTATACTTATTCAGTTTATTTTTTTGTTTAGCTTAAAAGTAATTTTAAAACCATCATCGCTTACGGAGAGACGGGACACCTCTCCACAGATCTGACCTGTCTCCATGGAAATATATAAGCTAATGCCATATCGCCGGTGTTGGGGAGTAACAGATTACATGTACCGGCGTTACGTAATCAGAGTACAAATTATGAGTAACTGTATTCAGTTACAGTTAGTTTCACTGAGAGGTAATAGGATTACAGTTACTTTGTTGAAATAAATGGATCACATTTTGGGCTAAACCAGGTCTAAACCAGAAATAAAACCAGGACTAAACCAGGTCTAAACCAGGTCTAAACCAGGTCTAAACCAGGTCAAAACCAGATCAAAACCAGGACTAAAACCAGGACTAAACCAGGTCTAAACCAGGTCTAAACCAGGTCAAAACCAGATCAAAACCAGGACTAAACCAGGTCTAAACCAGGTCTAAACCAGGACTAAACCAGGTCTAAACCAGGACTAAACCAGGTCAAAACCAGGACTAAACCAGGACTAAAACCAGGACTAAACCAAGACCAAACCAGGACTAAACCAGGTCTAAACCAGGACTAAACCAAGTCTAAACCAGGTCAAAACCAGGATTAAACCAACACCAAACCAGGACTAAACCAGGTCTAAACCAGATCTAAACCAGGACTAAACCAGGTCTAAAAAATCGACTAAAACAGGATTTAGCAGGACTAAATCATGCTGCACGGACGTGTCTCCTCGTCTTCTATCAATAATATTTTTAATTTGGTTCAGTAAAGTCTGGGCTTTTTATTTTCTTTTCACAAACTAAATATCTTATGTGAAGATTTCCTCGTCTTTGCTTCTCTACAGCAAATCAAGTAATCCAAAGTATTCAGATTACGTTACTCACTTTAAGTAATTTAATGGATTCCGTTACAAACTACATTTTGGTGTATGTAATCTGTAATCTGTAGGGGAAAACATTTTAAAAGTCACCTTCCCAACACTTCGTATTTTGGAGCAATCTGGATGAAGCAATATCACCTCAGTGGAGAAAAGCAGGTGGCCTCAACCAAAAAAGTTACATAACGCAGCTTTATTTCAACTAAAATGTTCCACTCCTGTCCACTCCAACTTGGATTTGTTTCTGTAGCAACCTTGATCTATTTCAAAGCATTTAAACGGAGAAAAGTACTACATCCTCACTGTGTGTTCTGTTCTGTATATTCACTTTATGTAAAAACGACTCAAGATGCTGTTTCTATTTCACTCTGACACAAAATGAATTCAATTTGATAAATAAAATAAAAGATGTTGAAGTGCGGTGAGATTGTTTGTGAATTTGGGGAAAACACTAATCAAGTAAAAAATAACTCCGGATTTAACATCGGATTTATAATTTGAAGTAAATTTATAAAATAGTGTAAAATATTGTATTTCAAAGGATAAATACAGAAATCATATCTGAAGGAGCTGCAAGAAACACAAATGTTCGTAGCATTTCATATTTTCAACATAAAACTTTTGTCACTTGTAGATTTACTCACAGTGGGAAGAGGAACCAAAACTTTTACTCAAGTAAGAGTGCTGTTACTTCAGTAAAAATATAAATATAACAGTAAAAGAGGTGGTAGTACTCAGTTACATTTGATCAGTGGTGGATGAAGTACTCAATTTTGTTACTTAATTTACAGATACAGGGACAAAAAATTACTTAAGTAAAAGTATTGAATTACCCGTTTAAAAATGTACTTTCAGAGTAAAAAGGAAAAGTATTTCAAATTATAAGATCTGTTAAAGTGTTAAATGTTATGATATTGATACAGACTGTAGTAACAACTTCTTCCTTTGATCTATGGAATTTCATATTGATAATTTTGTTTGCTCAAAGCCGGGACTTGAACCCAAAACCTTCTGTCAGGATGTTACCATCAATGTGCTAAAACAACTGCTCAGATCATATGAAAAGAATTGTTTACCTTTTAGTTCAGTAAAAAAAAAAATGTAGTGGAGTAGAATTAGAGATACCTGCTCTCAAACTGAGTGAAGTAAAAGTAAAAAGGAAGTAAACTGTACTTAAAGGTACATTGCGTAACTTTTCTAGCGGAGGGTCCGTCAAACGCTTGTCTCCATGGAGATGTTATTACCTTGTCTGGAATGTTTCACAATATGGTATTAAACCTTTCTATCTTTTTAATTCATTACTTTATCATTGTAGCGCCTTTCAAGATACTCAAAGCACTTTACAGATCATTATTCATTCACTCCACACTCAGTAGTAGTAAGATACTACTGTAGCCACAGCTGCCTTGGGGCAGACTGATGGAAGCGAGGCTGCCAATCTGCGCTATCAGCCCCTCTGACCACCACCATCACTCAACACACCACTTTCATACTAGGCAATGAGGGTGAAGTGTCTTGCCTAAGAACACAACAACAGTTTTTTTGTGTCTGGCGCCCCCCTGTGGCACCTGATTTTACCTGTGGTCTCCCATCCAACTACTGACCAGGCTCGGTCCTGCTGAGCTTCTGAGATCTGACGGGATCAGGCTTTGACAAACCGGTATGGCCATCTTCATGGAGACCAAACCAGACCTAGTTACAGGTCAGATCTGTGGAGAGGCGACCCCGCTCACACTCAGAATGTCTGTTTTTTAAGGTATTTCTCAGCTATAAAACCACCTGTAATTGAATAAATGTAAAGTAGAGCTGTTTAATGTCACACTGTGGAACATTCCCTGCAAAACAATGACATCTCCATAGAAACAAGCAGGTGACAGACCCCCAACCAAAAAGTTACACAGTGCACCTTTAATTTTTGTATTTTGTTACTTCCCATCACTGCATTTGCTTGAGTAACTTTTTAAAGAAATTGTAGTTAGTAGTAGTAAAGTACTGAAATATCGATATATCGTATCACCTAATGTGATGATACAGTATCGATAACGTGGACTGCAGTATCGATATATGGCCAAGAGTATTTTTTGGTATATTTTTCTCAAATATTTTGTTACAGCACTACAGTTTTGTTACTTGTTTAGTTGACGGAAACTCTTTTATGCAAAATATTTAACATTTTCGCTGTTTTGATGATTAAAATGTTTGTGTTTCATTTTGAACTTTGCACAAGAAGTGGTTTAACAAACACTTTTAGTATCACAGCCATGATTTAGGCATATATCGTATTGAATCAAAAGTGCACTGTATCGAGGCATGCATCGTATCGTGGCCTATGTATCGAGGTATGCATCGTATCGTGGCCTATGTATCGAGGTATGCATCGTATCGTGGCCTATGTATCGAGGCATGCATCGTATCGTGGCCTATGTATCGAGGCATGTGTCATATCGTGGCCTATGTATCAAGGCATGTATCGTATCGTGGCTTATGTATCGAGGTATGCATCGTATCGTGGCCTATGTATCGAGGCATGCATCGTATCGTGGCCTATGTATCGAGGCATGTGTCATATCGTGGCCTATGTATCGAGGCATGTGTCATATCGTGGCCTATGTATCAAGGCATGTATCGTATCGTGGCTTATGTATCGAGGTATGCATCGTATCGTGGCCTATGTATCGAGGCATGCATCGTATCGTGGCCTATGTATCAAGGCATGTATCGTATCGTGGCTTATGTATCGAGGCATGCATCGTATCGTGGCCTATGTATCGAGGCATGCATCGTATCGTGGCCTATGTATCGAGGCATGTATCATATCGTGGCCTATGTATCGAGGTATGTATCGTATCGTGGCTATGTATCGAGGTATGTATGTATCGTCGGGCCTATGTATCGAGGTATGCATCGTATCGTGGCCTATGTATCGAGGTATGCATCGTATCGTGGCCTATGTATCGAGGTATGCATCGTATCGTGGCCTATGTATCGAGGTATGCATCGTATCGTGGCCTATGTATCGAGGTATGCATCGTATCGTGGCCTATGTATCGAGGTATGTATCGTATCGTGGCCTATGTATCGAGGCATGTATCGTATCGTGGCCTATGTATCGAGGTATGCATCGTATCGTGGCCTATGTATCGAGGTATGCATCGTATCGTGACCTATGTATCGAGGTATGCATCGTATCGTGGCCTATGCATCGAGGCATGTGTCATATCGAGGCATGTATCGTATCGTGGCCTATGTATTGAGGTATGCATCGTATCGTGGCCTATGTATCGAGGTATGCATTGTATCGTGGCCTATGTATCGAGGCATGTATCGTACCGTGGCCTATGTATCGAGGCATGTATCGTATCTTGGCCTATGTATCGAGGTATGTATCGTATCGGCAACTTCTTAATGATACCCAGCCCTACTTGTGAGTACTTTTCTTGCAGCGTACTTTAAATCCTGCACCAGTAATATTTGTATTGAATTCTGACTGTGTAGAAACCCTCCTCTGAACATACTGACTCCATTGTAATGTATTCAACAGCCTTTTGTTCCAGTTCCCCTCTGCCCCTCCCTCCTGATCCTCCTGATCCTCCTGATACTCCAGATCCTCCAGATACGTGGGAGCGCGGTCCGGATCCGTGACAGTTGTAGCCGTGTGTTTGTTGAGATGAAGTCACATAGAGACTCTTCCTGTGAGCTCACGTCCTGCTGCTCCTCTGGGCTCCACGCTCCATAAATCTCTCCAAACAACACACACAAATATGAAACTACTCAAGCGAGAGAAAACAACTATTTGACGTTTGAAGGTGCATTTATTGTGTAACTTTTCTGGTGACGGGTCCAACACCTGTTTTTATTTTGAATGGAGATGTTATTGTTCTGCTTTGAATGTTCCACAGTATGATTTTAAACAGCTCTAATTTACATTTATTCAATTACAGATGGTTTTATAGCTCAAAATTATCTCGAAAAACAGACGTTCTGACTGTGAGAGGGGTCGCCTCTCCACAGATCTGACCTGTAACATGGTCTGGTTTGGTCTCCATGGAGATAGAAATGTTTAATGCCATACTGTGAAAACATTCCAGATAAAGCAATAACATTTCAACATCTCCACAGAGAAAAGTATTTGATGGACCCCCTACCGGAAAAGTTACACTGTGCAGCTTTTATAGACAAAACATGTAAAACTATAATTAACCAAATCTGGTATTTTCAAAGGACAGACCACAAACATGAGATTATAAGTGTAGGCTACTGTCACATACTGTACTCAAGTAGAAGTAGAAGTATTGTGTATGAAAACTTCTCCATATAATTAAATATATGGGCCCAGTCAAGCAGAAGTAAACAGCAAGGCCAAAAATTCAAGTTAATGCATCTGATATAAAAATGTATTGAACAGATACATATGTACTCTAGTTTATGAAACTGTTGACCTTTTTTCTGTACCATTTTTGGTTCTAAAGTTACATACGTTTTAAACAGACCATGTGTGAAACATGGAACAAAAATTATTTCCCAAATTTCAAAGACCTGAAAATCATGTAAATAAATGGATGTATTTCATCATATCTTGTGTTATTCCATCTTTGAACTGTTGATGAAGGTACGTGATTTTTCAAAAAAGAAAAATGTATTTAAAATTACAAAAATTTGCTTGGAAGGACTGACATATTTTATAGAAATAGTTTCCTTTCATTTTGAAGTAATATTAAAGTATTCGGAAGAAAAAAGCAACAAATTATGTAAAATCCTGCACCTTCTACTTGTTTGTACAATTTTCCCTCCGTTACTTTTCCCTCCGTTACCATGACCTTTCTTAATAAAAAATCTCATGACTCAAAAAGTAAGAGGTTTTTCAACCTAATCTTGTACCATATGGTAGAAAACTATATGAAGCAAATATTCAAACCAGTTTGTTAAGGATATGTAAGTGAGAACCAAGAGTTATCACTGTTGGTATTTATTGCCCAAAAAGTGCTGCATATTTCATTCCCTCTGTTACCGACATGAATTTAAAAAAAATTTTTGTCAAGAACTTGAAAGAATATCACAGGTCTGCCCGTTTCCCTCCGTTACTGCTTGACCGGACGCATATATAATAAATAAGTTACTCAAATGAATGTGAGTCAGTACTATCCACCTCTGCACATGCAAAATTATTTACAGTTAAAGTCAAACGTACTGAAATTAACACTAATATTATGAATTCAAGTCATTTTAAAGGGACATTTCAGAATTTTGGACATAAGACCTCATTTCCTAGTGAGCCAGAGTGTTGGAGACGTGTGGAGACACTTTTTTAAATATTCCATCCAGTCCTTGTATTTGCAGAGGTCGCTGGTGCTAGACTAGTGCATGTCAATGGTCATAGTTATCCTGCTTTTAAAAACAGTCTTACCCACTCCACAAAACACCCGAAGAAAATCTATTATTACACCAGACTGTTGATGTGAATGTCTGTGTGAATAGAATAATTTCAGAAGTAAAACCAACCTTGCATTTGAAGGATTTATGTCTCAGCAGCAGCAGTGAGTTTTACTTCCTGATAGAAAGCTCGGCAGCGGCGGACTGATCTATGAGAAAATAGTCCCTCAACATGCAATGATTCATGTGATACAAGGTTAGTTTTATTTCAAACATTATTCTATCAACACAGACATTTACGTGGACAGTCTGGAGTAATAATACATTTGTTTCAGGTGTTTTGTGGAGTGGGTAAGACTGTTTTTAGTGGCAGGATAACTATGGCCATTGACATGCACTAGCCTAGCACCAGTGACCTCTGCAAATACAAGGACTGGATGGAATATTTTAAAAAGTGTCTCCACACGTCTCCAACACTCTGGCTCACTAGGAAATGAGGTCCTATGTCCAAAATTTCCGGACTGTCCCTTTAAACCTGTTTTTTACCTCCTCTTTTTTTGTTTTCAGAATCATGTTCACCACCAGAAACCCGCCACAGTCGCCGAAGCACGTTTGGTTTGGTCAGAGGCCTGTCCCCGAAACACAAAGTGACAAAAATCTGTGTACGTTTAGAAAGCAGTTCACTTCACTTTCACGTTAAATGTGCACACGGTTGAGGGTCCGTCGCCTGCTTGTTTCTATGGAGATGTTCCACAGTATGACTTTAAACAGCTCAATCTTACATTTATTCCATTACATGTGATTTTGTGGCGCAAAAATACTTGGGTCTTTGAGTAGTAGTACATTTGATGAGATCATGCCACAGTACTTCAGTTATATCCAACGTTACAAATAAAAAAGTGGAAGAGACATGTTCCAGTTTGTTCCTGTAAAATTCAGCACCGCATTTATCAACTGTAAAGAGAAAAGTATTTGCTAAAAACATATATTTTTTTAGGAGAAGCATCAAGTCACCGGTCTCAAGTCCAAGTCAAATCCCAAGTCTTAAGTATTAAACCTCGAAGTGAAACTAAAGTAAGCATCGATACTAAAAAAAAGTCACATTCACAGGATAAAAATTAACCTTTCATGAAGCTTTAGAATGATTTTGAGCTGAATCAGAACAAGTATAAGAGCAAAGAGACCAGTTTACGCCCATGGACCACTGAGGATTACACAGATATAAGGACACATGGAAATATAAAATAAAGTTCTATGATTTAATGTTGAAAATCACGTTCTGTTTCTTGCTTGCCATCGCTCTGTGGTCGAGTGTTGGCCCATTAACTAAAGGTTCGTGGTGTGATTCGTTCCATTTACTTTGCCCGACCAGCCAAGTACACTCTTCTCCAGTACTTTAGTAACTCTGAGTAGTAAATCCCGACGTCTTAAGCCAGTGCCATCAAATCTAAAATGTGTCCTGGACGGGAGCCGGAACATCGTGATTGGAAAAACAGTGTTCAGATGAATCCTGCTGAAACCTTCTCTACACACGAATCTGTTTTAGTGTCTCTTTACAAAATTATGTTTCTGTGGCACATTTTTTCCCCCTTTTCACTGGAAAAAAACAACATCTAGGTGATTTAAAATGACTTAAATTAAGAACATTTAACTTTATTTGAGTCGATTCAAAAAAATTATCAACAACAATTCAAGCAACATTCGATTTTGTTTCTTATTTTAATGTGCAAAAAGTTGTTGTTTTTTCTTATTTTAAGTGTAGCAAGATGTATTTATCATATTTTAAGTACAAAAACTCATCATTTTACTTGTCAAGTGAAATTTGCTCAAATCTTGATAAAACTTTCTTATTTCAAGTCATCTGAACTTGACTAGATTTTGTTTTTTGCAGTGTTCTTAAACAATCACAGATAAATAAATTATTTTAAAAGGATAAATCTTACTCTGTAGGTGCTGTAACTCATTTTTACTCTCAGAGAAACAGAGTTTGTTCATTTTTAAAGGTCCAATATTACACAAAATTGACTCCTGTGAGATTTAAGTCATGTTTAAATGGTTACCTCATCAAAAACAAACCTGGAGTTGTGTTTTGTTTCATTCACACATGTTTTAGTAGCTCTTTATTATTAGTCTATCTACATCTCCAAAGCTCTAAATTCTCTGATCCACCTTGTGATGTCATGAAGCTGTAGTTTTCAAGTTGACAGCTCCTTTTACCTTTTGTTGACCTGGGAAAAGGTGCCACAGGGGGGGGGCCAGTCACAAAAAAAAAATAAAAAAAAGTTGTAATTAATGAATGGATTCATTCATTTATATAGCACCTTTCAAGACACCCAAAGCACTTTACATTTCATTATTCATTCACTCAACACTCAGTGGTGGTAAACTACTACTGTAGCCACATCTGCCCTGGGGCAGACTGACTGAAGTGAGGCTGCCAATTTGCACCATCATCACTCACACACACCATTTTCATACTAGGCAATGTGGGTGAAGTGTCTTGCCTAAGGACACAGTGACAGCTTTTGTGATTGGCGCCCCCCTGTGGCTCCTGATTTTCTGGTCTCCCATCCAAGAACTAACCAGGCCCAGTCTTGCTGAGCTTCTGAGATCTGACAGGATCAGGCTTTTACAAGCCCGTATGGCCACACATGTCCTGAGGCAAGACACTTCACCCACATTGTCTAGTATGAAAGTGGTGTGTGTGTGTGTGTGTGTGTGTGTGTGTGTGTGTGTGTGTGTGTGCGTGCGTGCGTGCGTGTGTGTGCGTGCGTGTGTGTGTGTGTGTGTGTGGTGGTGGTCAGAGGGGCAGATGGCGCAGATTGACAGCCACTCTTCAGTCAGTCTGCCCCAGGCAACTGTGGCTACAATAGTAACTTACCACCACTGAGTGTTGAGCGAATGACATATGTCTGTAAAAAGCACTGTATAAATTTAAAAAACATACTTTGTTCTGTAGAGATTGGCAATTCCAAATCTGAAATAATGCAAATTATTCTCATGAAGGAGTTTGGAGTTTAAAAACGCTTCCTGTATTACCACAATGACATCACCAGGTGGAAGAGAGTTTTTTCAGTTTGACAGAAGAACTCATCCTAAATACTCAGGGTTTGTGTGTCAAACTTGTGTGAATGAAACAAAACACAACTCCAGGTCTGTTTGTGATGAAGAAGCAACACTATATCAGAAAATAGTGTAATATTGGACTTTTAAGCAGTTTTCAGTGGTCCAAAGTTATTCCTCACTTACCTTAAACATTCTGAACATCGTGATTATTCACCACGATGAGTTTATAAGCACTTTTCACAACTTTCAGAAACCAGAGCAGAGTTTTTGCCATCACAAAAAAGCTATAACAACAATTATCACACGATTCTAGGACAGTAAAACTCTTAAACACTCAGACTTATTCTGACAATTTCACAGTAGAGCGAACAGCAACTGGCATGTTAACACTCACTTCCTTCTCTTATAATTTGATACAGAGAGCACAGAGCGAACACAGAGCTGCTTATACAACTCATTTTGCTCAAATAAATGGAGCGCAGGGCCTTTAAAAGTTTCCATGAGTGATTTTGTTTTCGGGGCACGTCGCGTCGTCGTCTTGGGTGTTCATGATTCTGGCATCAGTTTCTTCTTATGTCATGAGGACCGAGGGCGGGTCTCCGGTTCCCACATGAAGTTTTCTCACAAATAGGTTCAAAACTGTGTCCGAGTTTCACACTGAGCTCCGAAATCAAACAGAGAGAGTCCACTCACCCGCCCGAGTGACGCGAAGGAGAAGAAGAGAAGAAGAAGAAGGAGAAGAAGAAGGAGAAGAAGGAGAGAGACACACATGACCCCGGGAAAGTCTCACCGAACGGACACAGGTCACAGGGTCCACGGAGCGAGGGAGGGAGGAGAGGAGAGGAGAGGAGGGAGAGGTAGAAAGGAGAGGTATAGGAAAGGAAGAGAGGGGGAGGGAGAGAAGGAGGAGAGAAAGAGAGAGGAAAGGGAGAGAGAGAGAGGAGAGAAGATGGGAGGGAAAGAGGAGAGAGCTAGAAAGAGAGAGAGTGAGAGAGGAGAGAGAGAGAGAGAGGTATAAGAAAGGATGAGAGGGGGAGGGAGAGAAGGAAGAGAGAAAGAGAGAAGAAAGGGGAGAGAGAGAGAGAGAGAGAGTGAGAGGAGAGGGGAGCGGTAGAAAATAAAGGTATAAGAACGTGAAAGAGAGAGGAGAGAAGAGAGAAAGGGGGGGAAAGCAGGGGAGGGAGAGAGACAGGGGGAGAAAGAGAGGGAAGAGGTAGAAAAAAAAGGTATAAGAAAGTAAAAGAGGGAGAGAGAGGAGGTGAGAGAAGATGGGAGGGAAAGATGGGGGGGTAGAAAGGAAAGGTATATGAAAGAGAGAGAGAAGGAGGTAGAGAGAGAGAGAAGATGGGAGGGAAAGAGGAGAGAGAGATAAAAAGGAGAAAGGGAGAGAGGAGAGGGGAGAGACGGAAAGATAAGATGGAAGAGAAAAGGGGAGAGATAGAAAGGAAAGGTATTAGAAAGAGAGAGAGAAGAAAGGGGGAGAGGGGGAGGGGATTATAAGAAAAGAGAGAGGGGAAGAGAGAGAGGGGGAGAGATAGGAAGGAGAAGAGAGATAGAAAGGAGAGGTATAAGAAAGGGAGAGAGAGAGAAGAGAAAGAGGAGAGGAGGTGAGAGAAGATGGGAGGGAAAGAGAAGGATGAGAAAGAAAGGAGAGGTATAAGAAAGAAAGAAAGAAAGAAGAAAGAAAGAAAAAGAAAGAATAATAATCATTAATAATTAAACATTATTTTGCAGCTCAAACGTTTGGGGGTGAGGGCAGGAAGGAGGGAGGAGAAGCATCAGAAAGAGAGAAAGAGACAAAGGGAGGGAAGAGGGTGATAAAGTAGATGGAGAAAACAGAGAGATAAAGAGAGTCATAAAGGGTAAAATGAGATGGGGAGAGAGTCACGAAAGAGAGAAAGAGAGGAAGACAGGTGTCAGGAAGAGAGGGAGAAAAACAAAAAGAGAAAGAGAAAGAGAGGAAGGGGGAGAGGAGGGTCAGAAAGTGAAAGGAAGGGGGAGAGAGGAAGGAAGGGGATGGGGGGAGGGAGCGAGGGAGGGAGCGAGGGAGGGAGGGAGCGAGGGAGAGAAGTGACCTCATCTCCTCAGCCCACGGACACATCGCCATGGAGACGGAACCAAACAAACCCAAACCCGAGTGACCTGAGCCGAGGGCGAGACGGAGACTTTCTCACCAGGACAAAATCACAAAATCACACACGTTTCATCTTCGTTTGTTGTTTGTTTTATTTTCTTTTTTAATTAAATTGTGCTTTTAAATGCCCCACGTGAAAATCTCTCTTCTTCTCTTAAGATATAAACACTGAAATCGATCAGAAAATGACTTAAAAATTGGGAAATTATCTTGCACGAACTGATCATTTCACTGAGTTTTCTTAAAATAAACGACCTCTAGACTAGAATGAAGCATCTCACAACTCATAAGTCAATAATAAACCTGAAAACAAGATGAATAACCTGATATACGTTTTAAAATCTTGGCCAGATCAGAGAAATAAACAATTAACAGTAAACAATTTAGCTGTAATTAGGCTAAAACTGTTGAGATAAATGTTTGTTTTTTTTCATTTAATTTTATTTTATTGCTACTTATTTGGAAGTAGATTAACATTTTTACACAGTACTACTCTTTTTTATTGTAATATATTGTGACGTTTTTGAGCTGCTGTGTCCAAGTCATTTCCCTTGTGGATCAATAAAATCGAAGTCTAAATCTAAGTAGTTTTACACTTGGGGAAATTGAACCACCAACCTGTCAGCAGAGAAGTAATGTTACTTCTAAATAAAAGAGTCTGAGAGGAGACCGAGACTGCAAAAAAAACAAGTCTTGAGGCCGGTCTCAAGGCCAAAACCTGTCTCGAGTACCACAACACAAACTGATAGGACTGTTACTTTAGAAATATTACTTAAGTAGGAGTAAGAGTATGCTGCTAGAAAATTACAACTTGCCTGTCACCCAAAAGCTTCATTTGATCGTTTTCGTAATGATTCTCGACCTTTTTGTTTTATTTGTCTATTTCCATTTCCACCATCAATGCTCAACGAATTAAAAGCTCTGATCCAGTTTGAGTTCTTCAGTCTGGAGATGGTCCAGGTTTATACAGAACAGAGAGTAAAGCTTGAAGATGCGCTACGTAACTTTTCTGGTGGAAGGTCCGTCACCTGATTGTTTCCATGGAGTTGTTATTGTATTTTCCAGAATGTTCCACAGTCTGGTGTTAAATTTTTCTGTCTCACACTGATTCGATTTTAGATATTGTTCAAAAATACATTGGAATGTTTTAGTGTTTCCATGTCCGGAGACCCAGTGGCCGAGGTCCCCGCCTTCGACCGCCGCCCAGATCTCTCTGCACCGGCAACACATGGATCCGACCGTGGACCTACCATCCACTGGGGGGCGGCCCCAAGTCGATGTCGAGCACCCGCCCCAGGCCAGGCTCCAGGGTGGGGCCCCAGTAAAGCCGATCCAGGTGACGTCGCTAGCCTCTAGGGGTGTGCAAAAATATCGGAACATCGATATATCATATCGTTTAATGTGATGATGCAGTGTCGATATCGTGGGCTGCTGTATCGATGTATCACCAAGAATATTTTTACGTGTTTTACTAAATTATTTTGTTGCAGAGCTACAGTTTTGTTGCTTGTGGAGTGAAAGGAAACTCATTTATGCAGCACATTTGACATTTTAACACTGTTCTGAGGATTAAAATGTTTGTGTTTCATATGAACTTTGCACAAGAAGTGGTTTAACCCTCTCCAGGCAGGTGTTGCAGATTTGCAACAGCTAAATTCCAATTACCTACTTACTCCACATCCATATTTTATGAGCTTTTTTAACTCAGGAGCCTTTTCTCCATCCATGCTGATAAATGTGGACGATGCAGACTGTGCAAGAATGACTACACACAAACGGCCTGCCAGAAGTGCAAAATACTTTTTTTGTTTACAAAGTATAAAAAAGTCAGGATTGTATATTACTACCCCATATTATAATTTTCCCCAAATATCAGATTTTTCCTGATACTAAAAATTTATTTGAGCCTGAGAGGGTTAACAAACACTTTTAGTATCACAGCCATGATTTAGCCTTTATTTTTTATTGAACTGTATCGAATCAATTTGAATTATATCATATCGAATCGAAAGTGCACTGTATCGGTATAGGTATCGTATCGTGGCCTGTGTATCGAGGTATGTATTGTATTGGCAACTTCTTAATGATACCCAGCCCTACTGTCCTCTGTCTTGAACTCATAAAGGGGCTTCTGAACCGCTCTTCGTCTGACCCGTCCCCCAAGACCTGTTTGCCTTGGGTGATGAAGCCCCCAACATCGTAGCTCCCGGGATCATTCGGGCGCTCAAACCCCTCCACCACGATAAGGTGACGGTTCCTGTTCCGGTAGAGATGTTCCGGGCATGTCCCACCGGGAGGAGACTCCGGGGAAGACCCAGGACATGCTGGAGAGACTATGTCTCTTGGCTGGCCTGGGAACACCTCGGGGTCCCTCTGGAGGAGCTGAAGGAAGTCTGGGAGTCCCTGCTTAGACTGCTGCCCCAGTGACATGTCCCCAGATAAGGATGAATGGAATTTTTTTAATGTGAGCATGCTCGCCTCTCCACAGACCTGCAACATGACCTGCTGAGTAACTTCAACACATACTTTCTTGTTATTGTGGATACTTTTGACAACTCTAACCTTAAAAATAACAACAGCACTGCAAAAGAAATGGCTTAAATTAAGAACATCTGACTTTATTTGAGTCGATTTAACTTGACAAGTAAAATTATCTCTCAATGGAATAAGTGTGTTTTTCTTAATTCAAGCAATATTAGATTTTGTTTCTTATTCTAAGTGCAAAAAGTTGTTGTTTTTCTTATCTTAAATGTAACAAGATGTATTTTCATATTTTAAGTACAAAAAGTCTGGTTCCACTGGTAGATCGTTTTACTTGTCAAGTGAAATTTACTCAAATCACAATAACAAATGTCTCAATTCAAACAATCCTAACTTGGCTAGATTTCCATTTTCACAGCGAGTGCGGCGTGCAGGGGCGTGGATTTAACCTGTTACCCTCTGGTCCACAGGCGTCTGTTCAGCCCACTGCACCACAGCGGCCTGGAGTCTGCCCCGGGCCCGGCTCCTGCCCCGGCTCCTGCCCCGGCCCCTCCCTGATGTTACACAGTGTCTCTGGGTGACGGCGTAAACACACAATAACAGAGCAGAGCTTTAAAGAGCTTTTCAATGGGACAGAGGCTGGAGCTCAGCACAGACTCGCACTCAGGTAGGACACATGGGGACTGTGATGGGGATAGAATTTTACTCATTATTAACTCATTTTACTGCAATTTTTTAGAAGAGTTCAGCTGCAAAAAGAGGTATCTCCATTTTGAAAGTATATTTTGATTTTACTTCTGCAGAAATTATTACCACATTTACACTCAAAATCTGATTAATGTGAGATTTTTGGAGTTACAATATTATTTAAGTGAAATATAAAAAGCAAAATGATCAAATTTCTTTCTGATCTTGCAGTTTTTATGTCATTTGAGTAATCTTATATTGTCCAGAAATCAGATTATAATAAGATTTTGGTATGCATGTGTTTAGATTGTAGTAAAAAAAACAAAAAACTTCTAAACTGCTATCACTCTTCTGCAATGTTTACCACTTTATTGTGCATAATGAATAGAACAAAGACAATTGTTCCAGTGCAGAATTGTTTTGGAGGAATATTTTGTGACCAGAGGGAAAAAAAATAAAATAAAAAAATAACATGAAAATCTGTAAAAAAAAAAAAAAAAAAGAGAAGTTATGTAAATTCTTTTGTCATTTATTTATTCATTTTTTAGATCTATGTATTGCAGATGCATGGAGTTAAAAAAAAAAAAATAATAAATCTGTAAAAAGAGAAGTTATGTAAATTCTTTCTTAATTTATGTATTCATTTTTTTAGATCTCTTTGTTGCAGATGCATGTAGTTAAAAATAAATACATAAATACATAAATAATAAAATATAAAAATAAAAATAAAATAAATAAAATAATAAAATAAAATAAAAAATACAATACAATACAAAAATTAGGATGCATGACCTAAAGTGACTTTAGTGAAAACATGGAACAGTTGTGTTGATTTATTAAATATTTTTCTGTTAAATTTACTGACAAATCTTCTATCAAATGCACTTTTGTCCTCTACATTTGACCCATCCTTCAGTGCTGCTGGGGTGTCTCCTCAGGGTGCTCAGGTTCCCATCTCCAGATCTTGGTGCTAGACTTTAGTTGGAGGATTTTTACCTGTGGTGCATGTTTTGGGTGAATGGAGTCGTGGTTGAAGTTGCCGGTTCAATCTATAAATCTGCTATAACAAAACCTCTTTCATAAAACTCATGTGAGGAGCAGCCTGGAAAGTCGATGTGTCTCCATCAGAGGTGTTAATTGAAACTTCAAAAGGCTCTAA
The DNA here is from genome assembly GCF_026225935.1 of Boleophthalmus pectinirostris. Classification (NCBI taxonomy): domain Eukaryota; kingdom Metazoa; phylum Chordata; class Actinopteri; order Gobiiformes; family Gobiidae; genus Boleophthalmus; species Boleophthalmus pectinirostris. The sequence goes on from NW_026571140.1 coordinate 37,752,989, forward strand.
AACAATTTACACATTAAAAAATATATATGTAAGACCAGAATTATAGAGAAATACAATAAATCATATTTTACCCCATGGAACTTGAACTGTAACCCTCAATTATCTTTATATATTTAAGTAAATAAGTCTTTATTTCTATAGCACTTTTCACAGACATATGTCACAAAGACGCTTTACAGAGCATTTATAGATTCATTATTCTTTTTACTCCACACCCAGTGATGTTAAACTACTGTTGTAGCCACAGCTGCCCTGGGGCAGACTGACAGAAGTGTCTTGTCTAAGGACAAGATGACAGTTTTTTTGTGACTGGCGCCCGTATTTATTTAAGTGTATTTATAAACCAATAGGTATAAATATGTACATGGTCAGTGTGTTTGTCTGTGTGTGTGTCTGTGTGTGTGTGTGATCATTGACGTATATTGGATTGTGTTCTCTTTTGTGTATGTGTATACTAAAAGATTTAAGGATATTTTCTTTCCTGCGCTCATAAAAGATGCGTTTTCTGTTGTTTTCTCTAAATAGTTCTGCCGTCTTGTATCCTGCTTTATATGTGAACAGGTTTAGGCAAAACAAGTGTTAAACTTCAGCCTAAACTCCTTCGGTCTGTAGAATAACCGTACACAGCAAAAACTGGAGGGTTAAAATTTTTGCATAAAATATTTTAGAGTTGTTTTTAACACCAAAAGTGTTATTTTAACTATTTTAAAGTTAAATGGGGGTTTGAGTTGGAGTTATTTGTCAGAGTTGATGTGGTTGAGGTTAATTCAACTTTTCTTAGTGTTAATTCAACTTCCTCTAGTGTTAATTCAACTTATCTTAGTGTTAATTCAACTTCCTCTAGTGTTAATTCAACTTCTCTTAGTGTTAATTCAACTTCTCTAGTGTTAATTCAACCTCTTAGTGTTAATTCAACTTCTCTTAGTGTTAATTCAACTTCCTCTAGTGTTAATTCAACTTTCTCTTCCTTAGTGTTAATTCAACTTCTCTTAGTGTTAATTCAACTTTCCTCTAGTGTTAATTCAACTTCTCTTAGTGTTAATTCTCTTAAGTAATTCAACTTCTCTTAGTGTTAATTCAACTTCTCTTAGTGTTAATTCAACTTCCTCTAGTGTTAATTCAACTTCTCTTAGTGTTAATTCAACTTCCTCTAGTGTTAATTCAACTTCTCTTAGTGTTAATTCAACTTCCTCTAGTGTTAATTCAACTTCTCTTAGTGTTAATTCAACTTCCTCTAGTGTTAATTCAACTTCTCTTAGTGTTAATTCAACTTCTCTTAGTGTTAATTCAACTTCCTCTAGTGTTAATTCAACTTCTCTTAGTGTTAATTCAACTTCTCTTAGTGTTAATTCAACTTCTCTTAGTGTTAATTCAACTTCCTCTAGTGTTAATTCAACTTCTCTTAGTGTTAATTCAACTTCCTCTAGTGTTAATTCAACTTCTCTTAGTGTTAATTCAACTTCCTCTAGTGTTAATTCAACTTCAATTCTTAGTGTTAATTCAACTCTCTTAGTGTTAATTCAACTTCTCTAGTGTTAATTCAACTTTCTTAGTGTTAATTCAACTTCTCTTAGTGTTAATTCAACTTCTCTTAGTGTTAATTCAACTTCCTCTAGTGTTAATTCAACTTCTCTTAGTGTTAATTCAACTTCCTCTAGTGTTAATTCAACTTCTCTTAGTGTTAATTCAACTTCCTCTAGTGTTAATTCAACTTCCTTAGTGTTAATTCAACTTCTCTTAGTGTTAATTCAACTTCCTCTTAGTGTTAATTCAACTTCTCTTAGTGTTAATTCAACTTCCTCTTAGTGTTAATTTCAACTTCTCTTAGTGTTAATTCGACTTCCTCTAGTGTTAATTCAACTTCCTCTTAGTGTTAATTCAACTTCCTCTAGTGTTAATTCAACTTCCTCTAGTGTTAATTCAACTTCTCTTAGTGTTAATTCAACTTCTCTTAGTGTTAATTCAACTTCCTCTAGTGTTAATTCAACTTCTCTTAGTGTTAATTCAACTTCCTCTAGTGTTAATTCAACTTATCTTAGTGTTAATTCAACTTCCTCTAGTGTTAATTCAACTTCTCTTAGTGTTAATTCAACTTCCTCTTAGTGTTAATTCAACTTCTCTTAGTGTTAATTCAACTTCCTCTAGTGTTAATTCAACTTATCTTAGTGTTAATTCAACTTCCTCTAGTGTTAATTCAACTTCTCTTAGTGTTAATTCAACTTCCTCTAGTGTTAATTCAACTTCTCTTAGTGTTAATTCAACTTCCTCTAGTGTTAATTCAACTTCTCTTAGTGTTAATTCAACTTCCTCTAGTGTTAATTCAACTTATCTTAGTGTTAATTCAACTTCCTCTAGTGTTAATTCAACTTCTCTTAGTGTTAATTTAACTTCCTCTAGTGTTAATTCAACTTCCTCTAGTGTTAATTCAACTTCTCTTAGTGTTAATTCAACTTCTCTTAGTGTTAATTTGGCTCCTCCCATTCACCACTTCAAACTCTTGTGAGAGAAGACCAGTTTGAACCAGTTTTGTACATCATTTCATCTTAAATTAACTCAAATAAAATAAAAAATAAAATAAAACACCTCTGTGTGTTGTTTAACTAATTCTGAATTACTCTACAAAGTGTTATCTGTTTACTCTCAAAACATTAATATAACTCTTGATTTCGGGGTTAAACAGGAACTTTGGTCCAGTGTTACTTAATTAACATTTCCAATAATGTTAAATTAACTCTAGAACAGATTGGACTCATATAAACTCTGAGAAAATGTTAAAGTTGATTCTGTGAGAGTCAATTTTAACACTCCACTTTTTGCTGTGTATTTTTTGTGTTAAAACCTTGTTATATGATGTGTGATTATGTTAACTGACCGAAGAAAATAAACTAACTAACTAACAATGTTTAAACTGCTTGACTCGTCTGCTTCCCGTTTATGAATCAGCAAAATTTGACTTTTTCAATTACAAACAGATTGGTTCTTTCACTGTGTATAAAAAAAAATCATTGCTTAAGTGTAAAACAAATGCGTTTAAATTCCAGATTGATGCAACATATGAGATCTTTTAGGATTAAGTAATGGATCTAGGCTCTTCCTGTTTGCGCTGCAGACTTTGACCCGTGTGTGTATTCCGCTCCTTTGGTTCACAGACAGTTGATTTGTGAGTGTGTTTACAGCAGAACCGTGAGCTCATCCTGCTCCAGTCTGTGCCACCGAGGCCAAAAGAACAAACCAGAACTATCAAATGAAGTAACTATAACTATACGAACTATGTGAAGTTTATTAAAAGCCGAGAAACACAGAGATAGATGCATAGATACTTTACAAATTCTGAGGGAAATTCAGGTTTTATTTGCATTTCTCAGTGGCTTTTGTGTCTCGTAGTCTTGTCTTGTAGTAGTAGTAGTAGTAGTAGTAGTTTATTCAGTCATTTTGCAACACTACAAAACAAAACAAAACAAAACATAGACTACAATCCCATAGATCATGACCGAAAGGGTTTAGTCTGAAGTAAAAAGTACTTATAACGTGTAACCCTTAGACCAGGCGTACACTGTGCGATTTTTGACCCTTTTAGAGCCAATTTTTCAGTTGTGCGACTGTTTTGGGGATCGGGCCGAGTTTTGACTTCATCGTGTGTCGTGCTTCCTGTAGCAACATGGGGTAAAAAGAAACGATTAATACCTCACGGCCAGCTCCCGATCGGCATTCGTCGCAAGAATATCAAACTTGTTTGAAATCCAGTCGCCTCTCGTGAGGGTTTCGCTCTGTTGAAGTCGTTCCACTTACCAGAATCTGTCAGACTGAGCATGTGCGGACACAGAAGCGGAAGCAGTATATGAGGTTGTGGAGGACGATGGTGCCGGTGAGTATTCTGGACACAGGACATGGAGGCGCAGCTAATCGAGCAACACAGAACAGAAGTTTGGGGAAAAACTTGATGCTACTTACCTCCAGTTCTTTCTGAAGAAGTGACAACCCGTACTGCCCATGTCTGCCCATGTCTGCCCACATCTATGCAGCCATTTCTTTGACCATATTCGTCACCTCTTCTTTTTGGGCTTGTCTGCGCAGAGAATGGCACAAATTGCCAAAGCAGTGCGTCTGTTTTATGCCTGGATCAGCATTGTGTCTCCGCACATCTGTGGTTTTCTAATTTTCTTCTTTGTGGTTTTCTACTTCCAGAACAACAACTCCGGTCGTTATGTGAGCATCGGATCTTATTGTGCCGTAACGGTAACTATGGCGATAACACTTCTCTCACATCAACGACTCTACAGACGTGATTGTCTTTAAGCAGGTTTAATGATGCTCAAGAAGGTGAAACTGCAGAGCAGAAAAAATACAACATTACAACACGTCTACAACAGTCACAAAACACAAGGCACACAACAGCAAGTACAAGTTGCAAATCCACACCCCGGAGGCTAACCGACGCCATCTCGAGAGCTGAGTGGTTCGCGTACAACCACCACATTATAAGGCTAGCATCAAAAACACTACAAAGCTGGACCTGCAAATAATCATAACCAAAGTTGCCGAACATTGGTAGAAAATAAGTACCGGCGATGCAACCTTAAAACAAAGAAACTGCGGACTCAAAAAGGGCAACTGCGGGCTGCCATGTCTGACGTTTACAACTGTTACTTGCGTTCAATAAAGTTTTTATCAAACACGTGCTCTGCGTGCAGTTCTAAAGGTGTCCACCAGATGGCACCATGCACAAGCAAAATCCAAGAAACACAAAAACAGGAGAATTATACATTCAAACATTTTTTAAACAAGACTTCATGCATAACAGAACACTTATAGTGTGAGAACATGATTCGTGAGCTGTGAACTTTTAAACCCTGTGATTTGGTCATACAGTTTGAGCTGGGGCTGAGTGACATGACCGAAAATATCGCACAGTGTACGCCCGGCATTACTGTAAATATAAAAGACAAAATAGAAATTAAAACAAGCAAAATTTTATGCAAATTCATTCATTCCAGGGCTCTATATCTTTCAAAACAACAATTTATACTCCTTTTTAAAGGCTTCTACAGTATTAGACTTTTTTAAATCATCACTCAGATTATTCCACACCCCTCTAACAGAAATACAATCACTTTTTTTCTTAGTTCTTATCTTCATTTTTTTTTTAAAGATATCTGTTCCTCTAATGCAGGGGTTTCAAACTCATTTTGGTCCGGGGGCCGTATCCAACCGACTTTGATCCCAAAGGGGCCGGAGCAGAAAACTCATATCATATATAACCCAAAAATAACAATAAGTTCAAATATTTGTGCAGAGAAACGCAAATCTATTACAGAAATCTTTTTTAATTGATGAACTCTTTCTTTTACAAAATATTGTAATATTATGAACAACCTGAAACTTGAAGAATGCAATTTCAAGACAATGTTTTAACATTAACTTGTATACAAATAGGAAATAAGTCAATTTTTCTTGGAGGCGTCCGCTTTTCTCATTTTTGACATTTTGTTGATGAGGGTCACGGTCAACAGTCAAAACGATCGTCCTTTAAGAGCGTTTGGAAAGAAACAAGTCTTTATTTGTGCTGCTCTGGTGGGAGGGGCCACGTACAGAGACGCTGGAGATGCTGCTATGATAAACACCGCAGAAAATTATCAAGATTTTAATAGAAAATATAATTAAAATATTTTAGTAGAAAATCAGCCAAGGGCCAGATTAAAGGTCTTAGATACCTGGATCTGGCCCCTGGGCCGTATGTTTGACACCCCTGCTCTAATGTTATACTGACTCTCTCTCTGCTCAAATAACTCCTGTAAACATGGAGGAAGCAGACGATTAGGCTTTGTGCATCACTGCAGCTGCACTCAGGTCGACAAGATCAAAAAACTTAAGTACTTTTAGTTTAACAAAAAGAGGATTTGTTGGTGCAGAGTAATTTGCATGATTAATAATCCTAATAACCTTCTTTTGGAGTAGAAAAATGTTATTAATATTGGATTTATAAGTATTCCCCCGTATTTCTTGCAGCATCACCGCAGCCTCCAGGGGGCGCTCACTCCCTCCTGCAGCATCTCAAAAATGCACAGCAAACTCCTTCACTATCCTCTTGCACGGTTTCCACGGATACGGGAAAAACAAACAGCTAATTTCACACAATCCAACAGTGTCTTATTTGTGTCCTTTGAACTGCACATGCTGTTCTACTGATTTGGTTAAAATCCCATGATATGATGTTAAAAGTTCTCCATGTGTGCCAGCCAGTCGCTCTGTTTCCATGGAGCGTTACAACATTATGAAAAACAAACAAACATCTGAACAGGATCTGACCATTGTTATTCTCCTTAAACAAAGATGATTGTCTTAATGAAGTCTCCACCTGCAGTAAACAAAGACTCTAATGTTTTATCTCTGAACCTGGGCGGAGTCTCGTGGTTCAGATTTAAGCCTCGCTTCAAACGGAGCTGTGTCCTTCAGGGTCGTGACCTGAACAGCAGCTGCTTCTGACTCACGAACACATTCGAGTTAGTTCTAATACTGTCTAATGTCATCATGATAATGAAATGTACAACTCTGTTTTCGTTACCAAGGAGAATTTTAGATGCACTTTTACAGCAAAGTGGGCTTCTTATGATCACGTTTTTTTATACAGAGCTTTTCCACCTTCAAGGATCAGAGCGATTTACAACAAGAAACCACTTACACACTCACACACCAGTGGACACAGACACTGGGGTGAAGTGGGTTAAGCGTCTTGCCCAAGGACTAGGGCTGGGTATCATTAAGAAGTTGCCGATATGATACAGACCTCGATACAATGCACTTTTGGTTCAATACGACATATTTCAAATCTATTTAATATGAAAAAATAAAGGCTAAATCATGTCTGTGATACTAAAAGTCTTTATTAAACCATTTCTTGTGCAAAGTTCAAATGAAACACAAACATTTTAATCATCAAAACAGTGAAAATGTTAAATGTGTCGCATAAACGAGTTTCTTTCCTCTGAACAAGCAACAAAACTGTAGCGCTGTAACAAAAAAGTTTAGTTAAATTTACCAAAAAATACTCTTGGCGATATATTGATACATCAGACCACAATATCGATACTGTATCATCAGATTAAATGATACGATATATTGATATTTTAATATTTTTGCACACTCCTACCAAGGACACAAAGACAGTGTTCATCAAGTCAGCAGAACTGTACCAGTGATGTTTGTCAAGAACGAGATTCAAACCGTCAACCTTCATATCAGTGAAGAAACACTCAACAAACCAGTGAACACTGAACAAATCAACTGAGCTACTGTCTAGGGATTTAACAATAGTCAAAACATCGTGATATCGTATCGTCAAAAGTCTCACAATGACATCGTGGGCTGTCACAATATATCGAATTACAAGTTCCTTTCGCTTAAATATATGGTTTTATAGTAGCAATAGCTTATAAACATCGGAAACTACATATCCCATGATTCATTTCAGTGCAGACAACATGAAGAAATATGTTTTTTACTTGAATTCTTGAAATTTTGACAATAATAATCCACACCAGAATCTTGTCAATGTATTTTAAAAGCAGAAGTGTGTCCTATCTACAGTTATATCAGCCTCTCCAAAATATCGCAATAAATATTTTACCGAGAGATGCATATCGTGATAGTATCGTACTGAGAGATTTGGATATCGTTACATCCCTACTACTGTCCACTAGACTTATTTGGCCAGAAATGACTCATCTGCACTTAGGCTAAGGCAGGGGTGTCAAAGTCATTTTGGTCCGGGGGCCGAATGCAACCGACTTTGATCCAAAGGGGCCGGATCAGAAAACTCATGTCATATAAACTCCAAAAATAACAATAAGTTCAACTATTTGTGCAGAGAAACACAAATCTATTACAGAAATCTTTTTTTAATTGATGAACTCTTTTTTTTTTTTTTTTTTTTTTTTTTTTTTTTTACAAAATATTTATATATTTATGAACAACCTGAAACTTTAAGAAAAATACAATTTCAACACAATGTTTTAACATGAACTTGTATGTAAATAGGAATAAGTCATTTTTTGTTGCAAAATCCTGCACTTGGCTCCACTTTTCTCATGTTTTTCATGATGGGGGTCACGGTCAACAGTCAAACGATCGTCCTTTAAGAGCGTTTGGAGAGAGACAAGTCTTCATTTGTGCTGCTCTGGTGGGAGGGGCCACGTACAGAGACGCTGGGAGACACTGCTGTGATAAGCACCACAGAAAATTAATAATATTTTAATAAGAAATATAATTAAAATATTTTAGTGGAAAATCAGCCGAGGGCCACATTAAAGGTCTTGGAGGGCCGGATCTGGCCCCCGGGCTGTATGTTTGACACATGTGGGCTAAGGTGTTCTTTTATCCCCTCGAGAGATGGAAATTCATTCTTATCCTTCTGTCTTGGTTCATGTTTGTAGTGCATTTGCTCATTTTGATGTTTTATTTTGACATGTGCCGTGTCTGCTTGTAGTTTTGAGTTTTACTTCCTGTCTCGAATTGTTTGCCCCGCCCAGTGTTGTGCATGAACGAGTCAAAAGAACACGTTCATTTGAACAAGTGTAACTTTTTTGTCTTCATTTGTCAAATGACATTGAACGTCATTTTAGTTAAAACGTCGGAATTTGACGAGTGACGATCTGCTCGCACTTCACCTCGCGAAACCACTCGCGTGTCAACGCGAGAGGCGACTCCAAGCTTTAGGGAACATCTCTTGTGTGTCTCTTGAGAAGTCGCGTTTAGCTGCTTGTATTTACCTTATGTACAGGCTGACCACACGGCAAACACAAGGATTTCAAAGGTAAATTTCAAAGCATCCAAAAATGTATGTGGATCACATGATACACAACTGCCCAGGAGCACAATGTGCTGATGGTAAATACAACAATACATGATATTGTGCATTTTGACGGGAGCAATCCATGGATCCTATTTTCTGAAATCTACACGCGCGTATTATTTTACTTGGTAATATCAGAACGCGCGTCATAATGCTGGATTGAAATGGTGGGGTTTTTCTTCATACAAACTTGCTAAAATCACCGCGTATCAGCAGCAGTGAAACGCCGAGGTGCGCCCGCGTAGACCGTGATCCTGAGTGAAAGAACCGACGCAGAAGTCCGCGCTCCACCGAACTAAACGCAGCTGACGCCCGATCGATCGGGGTCTCTCAGGGGCGGTCCTAATTCCAAGTTAGTCCAGGATTAGTCCTGTTGGTCCTGTTTAGTTGTTTAGTCCTGGTTGAGTTCTGGTTTAGGGTTAGTCCTGGTTCAGTCCTGGTTTAGACCTGGTTTAACCTGGTTTAGTCTGGCTGGTTTAGTCCTGGTTCAATTCTGGTTCAGTCCTGGTTGTTTATTCCTGGTTTAGACCTGGTTCAGTCTGATTTAGACCTGGTTAGCTTTAGTTTTCTGGTTTCTGGTTCCTGTTATTCAGTTTCTAGACCTGGTTTTCTGGTTTAGACCTGGTTTCCTTAGTCCTTTCCTTGGTTCATATGTATATGTATAATGCTGAACTTTTGCGCTGCATCTGTTTTTTTGTGTGTAGTGTGTTTGCATTTTGTAATATTTAATGAAACAAATGACTTAAATGACAGTAACAAGTCATAAATAACACATTACAGTTTTAAAGTCACTTTTCCAACAGTGGATCTTGTAAGTTGTTGTAAACTAGAAGTCAGTTTGAAAAATGCAGCCTTTCATTTACAGATCTCATCTAAATATAAAAAACTGAACTTTGAATAAATTGTGAACTATGAACGTGAACTATTCACTTTGAACAATGAACTTTGTCTGGTTTGAACCTGGCCGCCCCCAATGTGTTTCACCTGTGTCTGTGTGCATTGATACACTGTGTTCTTCTCTGCCCTTTGTTGGTCCATTGTCTCTGTCAGAGTCTCATCTTGTCTCATGTCATGGCAGTTTAGTTTTAAGTTTTGGATTTTTTGGGGGATTTATGGATTTGTTATTAAATACTTTAAAGCAGTCCTGCATTTTGGGTCCTCCCTCTGTTTCTACATAACACCTTCAACCAGAGCCGTTGTGCACCTGCCACAGCAATCACGAAACCATCTCCAGATCTTGAACTAGTCTTGGTCAGGACTATCTTCGCTGGAGGATTTTGACATATTGTTCATGTTTTGAGCTGATGGAGGGCCCACCAGGTCACAGGAAGAACATGCAAACTCCAACACATAGGGAGTCGAAGAAGGATCTTTTGCTGCTCTCAGTCAGACGCCATGTTGCCTGTTGACGCATTTATAGTTAAACCTGTCAGGAGCAGTGAGCAGATCTTAATGGATGATGGTAAAGAGCGGGGGTCATCAAACTAACGCCCGTAAGCCAACTCCAGCCCTCCACGACCCCCATCCCCTCTGCCCCCCACCACTTGTACTGGCCCTATGAAGCAATCCTCAATAAATAATCAGTGTTGGGAGTAATGTATTATAAAAGTAATGTATTACAGTAATGCGTTGATTTTTGCTGTAACGCAGTAATGTTACGGCATTACAGGGGGAAAAATTTTAATATTTTACTCGGTACAAATGTGAGTAACGCGCGTTACAATGCTTTTTTTAACCTGGATTGAAGTGGTGGGTCTTTCTTCATAGAAATTCGCTAAAATCACCGTGAAATCAGCAGCGGTGAAACGCCGGAGACGCGGCCGGATAAACCTTCAGTTAACCGCGGGTGAAAGGACCGACCCAGAACTCTACGCTGTTTAGACCTGGTTTAGACCTGGGTCACCTGGTTTAGACCTGGTTCTGGTTTAGACCTGGCTTACAGTCGTCCCTCGCTCTAACGCAATTCACTTTTCACGGTCTCCCTGTTTCGCTGATTTTTAGAATTTTTTTTTTTTGTGCAATTTTGCATGCCTTTTGTTTTTAGTGTATGAACACGTATTGCGTTCCTCCCGCTGTGTCCTGATCGGCTGAGGGACTCCTGTCTCCTGTACAGTACAGTACAGAATATGTTCAGCTGCCAAATTTAAATAAATGTTCAATCTCTAGCAGTGTGCTTCTGAAGTGCTGTATGTCTGCAAGTTTTCTCTCCGACAAAATCCACAACGTCGACGAAACGTTCTGCACCGACAAAGGCTCCTGCGCTCACACCCAAAAGACAGAGGACGATGCAAACCATCGCACAAAAAGTTGGACTTCTGGACACGCAGAGTTTTGCACCGGGTCTTGTACCCGCAAATAGTTGCTGAAATCAGGACCGTGAGCCTGAGCAGCAGGGTCCATAAAGAGCGATCGGGCGACAGCCGCACTTACCTCCATGAGGTGCGGAGCAGAGCCGCTCCTTTCTCCTGCGTCACCTTCGAGCCTGTCCTGACAGTGAGTCCTGTTTTAGTCCTAGTTCAGTTCTTGTTTAGTCCTCCACTTCAGTCCTGGAATCAGTCTGAGGTTAGTCCTGTTATAGTCCTGGTTTAGTCCTGGTTCAGCTCTGGTTTAGTCCTGGTTTAGACCTTGTTTAGTCCTGGTTCAGTCCATATACGGCTCAAAAGTTCAGCTTTTTCGCAGTTATTTTGGTGAGAGTAACTTAAAGTAATGCAATAGTAATGTAATGCCTTACATTTTAAATGCAGTCATATTGTAATGTAACAAATTACTATGAAATGACAGTAATAAGTAATAAATAACGCATTACAGTTTTAAAGTAACTTGCCCAACAGTGTAAATAATTACATGACGTAGTTACACTTTTTGCCGAATTTTCGTCACCTGACAAGCTTGAGATCAAACAGTGACCGTCAACGCATGCGCGAAGTTCTGTAGTGCAGTTAAGGACAACAAAACGTCTTGTGTTATAGAAAGAAAATTTGACAGAGAGTGCAGAGTTTTCAAATAACAGGGGACGAACGATTATTTTTGTTGGTTTTTTTGTGTAAGAACCATGCAGTTTATCTGATATGTAATATAATTTGCGTCATCAGGGTGGTACAATTCTGTTATATGACCCGACCCCGGCTCCCATCACAGTCAGGTGTCCCCCGGAGAAAAAAGGTTTGGTGACTTCTGGTAAAGCGTGGCCATGGCAGGATTAGAGCGTGTAGAGTGTAGGCACCAGGAAGCCCAAAACCAACCACACCGGGAATCTAACTTGGACTAAACCCGGACTACATCAGCTCATGACCACACCAGAACAATTCCAGGTCAAAAACAATACAACAAATGGAAACTGTAAGAATGAGCTTTGATTTTCTGCAGTGTTTGGTTTCTTGGGGCATTTGTTTGTAGAACAGGGACACAGGAGCTTTGTGGGGCAGGTGAGCACAGAGAGGTGAAGTCGTAAACATGGTCAGCAGGAATCTAGCACAGACTCACCACTCTGTCCTGAGTCTGCTTCGTACAAAACCTGCAATTTCCAGAGACACTATTACACTCTACGTATGGGCAAATTACTTACTATAGCACTGTCCCCTCAAGCTGTGTCTTTGTTGGTTTCCTCTGGGTACTCAGGTTTCCTTCATCAATCCAAAACATCTGAGCGTACATCTGAATCCTCCAGCTCCAGACAGAGCCACAGATCTGGAGATGGATCCCTGTGCTCTCTGGTCCAAACAGCACTGAAGGATCAGACAAACGTAAAGAACACATTAAACTGATCCATCCTGGACTTCTACTGCATTCCACTGGGATGTATGTATATAATTAGATTTAACCTCTGTTTAGGGCAGCCCCCCCCCGCGCGCAAAATCCCATATGCCCTCCTACACAGGCCTTTGAGATAAATGCATCTTTTGTGTTCCTGCCAATGATGAGTTTCAATAAAACCTGATTATATATATATTTTTTTTTTAATATTGTATTTATATTTTCTTTAAAAGTGCATTCATAAACGATATTTGCAACAGCAAAAATTTCCAACTTCATGCAGGCGACTTTTAACATCACTGAACATCAGTAGGACACCGAGACTAAACCAGGACTAAACCAGGACTAAACCAGGTCTAAACCAGGTCTAAACCAGGACTAAACCAGGACTAAACCAGGACTAAACTAGGTCTAAACCAGGTCTAAACCAGGACTAAACCAGGTCTAAACCAGGTCTAAACCTGGACTAAACCAGGACTAAACCAGGTCTAAACAAGGACTAATCTTGGACATGAGAGAGAGGGAGAACCTTGAGCCTGTGGAGCAGGGTGTCCACAAAGCGCGGTCAGGCATCGTGAGGAGCGGAGCTCTACGCCGGTCCTTTCACCTGCAGTCACCCTACAGTCTCTGCAGGCGCACCTCCAGGCCCGTCCCGACACTCAAGTCCTGGTTCAGTTCTGGTTCAGTCCTGGGATCAATCCTGGTTTAGTCCGCATGTGTTGCACCTCCCCAGTGACTCTTTGGCACCTAGGCAGGTCTCACCTTTTGCTGATCTAGGGTGACTGCCTTTCCTATTTACCCGGGACAGTCCCAGTTTTGAGTTCTCTGTCCCCTGTCCCAGCAGATTTATCCAAAACCATTTGGATTTGTCCCAGTTTTATACAAGAAATGTCCCAAGTGTCCCAGTTTTTGACCAATTTGATCTCTGCCAAGAGTAAAGAGTAAAGAGAGGCATACATTTTCATTTGTTGAAGTAAAATACAGAAAATCTGCTTAGAAATGACCAAAACACAATGAAAATGTGACTGTACTGTCTCACTTTAGTGCCAAGTGCAAAACAATTTTCCTCCATTATACACTCGTTTCACAGTTTTATTATTACCAACCCAAACCAGGGATGTCCCAGTTTTTTATTTTGAAAATCTGGTCACCCTACCTCTATCAAATGTGTACATGGTTTATGTGTTTGTTAATCACTATAAAAATGTGGTTTTGAGGTTATCATTGTTATAATATTTCACAGTTTATCTCCTATGTGAAGTGCGAGTCCTCAAACCATCTCTCAGTTCACAAGTAGAATTTCCAGTGTTCCAGGGCGTTTTTTCAAGTAGGAGGTGGTGAATATCGCAGTTCCCTGTTGCCTGGAACACACGAGTAACCTGGACTAAACCTGAACCTGAATGAGAACTGAAGTCGAACAGTCAAAATAGCTCATATTGTTCCACGTTGTGTTGTATTCCAGTTTTTCAGATCTCAGCGTGATGGCGAAGAGCTCTGACGTGGACGAGCTGCTGGCGGCCTTCAGGAGGTTCGCGGCGCACGGGGACCACAAAGCCGGGGCGTCCTCGGAGATGCCGGGTCAGAAATGGGCCAAACTCTGCAAAGACTGTAAGATCATCGACGGGAAACACGTGACCAGCACAGACACGGACATCATCTTCTCCAAACTTGTGTGAGTCCATTCTGCTGTCCCTGGTTTTAGCTCCTACGAGTGAAATAATGAGCAAGAAAAAGTACTATAAATGTTTGATAAACCCACAAAAAGTGTTCCTATAGTTTCTCACAAACCCTTTCACGCAGTATTCACACGCCTGAAGTTAAAATCCAGCTGTGACCCGGTGTTTTTAGACCAAAGACGTCTCGTGGGATGTCCTACGCAGACTTTAAGAAGGCCCTGGAGATGTTGTGTCAGAAGAGGTTTCCAGACCAGAGCAAAGAGGAGGCGCTTCAGTCCGTCTACAAACTCATCGAGGGGAAGGAGCCCGCCAACGCTGGGGTCACGGTCAGAGAAAGAGCTTTACCACACTACATTACATTTTTATTTGATTATATATTATTTTATTCCTTTCTCAATTACTTAGTTTTTCTTCAGATAAATACAAATTCAGCTAAACACATTCATTGTTCTTTACAGTCTCATCAAAGAGCCCATGTTACTCTATTTTCTAATCTGCTATAATGTTGTTTTATCATCAAAAACACACCTGGAGTTTTGTTTTATTTCTTTCAAACATGTTTAACACACAAACCCTGCACATTTAGGCTGTGTGAATGAAACAAAACACAACTCCAGGTATGTTTTTGGTGCTAAAACAACATTATAACAAGGGTTAAAGCTCACAACAATTCATTTTGTATAATGCAGGACCTTTGAATGTACCTTTGTACCATAGAAACTAACAATTTAAAGCAGAATCTAATCTTTTGAATGGTCAAATGTCCTCAAAATGTCACCCATGAACAGGAATTTTATAGAAAACTATTTACTTTCACCATCCAAAGATGTTTACCAGATTTTACCAGCTAAAAAGTGTTAAGGTAACATTCACAGTTAAGCTACGTTCAGACTGCAGGACTTAATGCTCAATTTGGATTTTTTTGTGAAATTTGATTTTTTTTGCAAGGTTGTTCACATTTCCATTTAAATGTGACTTGTATGTGATCTCCATTGTGAACTTCAAACGCCCTAAAAGTGTCCCTCATGAGCATTGGAGGACACGACGACAGACAACAGACTGTTAACGTCACATATGAACAGTTCTTCAGATAAACTATAACATAAACAACAGAACAGAACAAGTTTAACAAACTCTCCATCTCACTCCAAATCACTAAATCCATTCAATTCTTCATCCTCGGTGTCACTTCTGAGCAACTCCGCGACCTCCAGAGGTAAACAGAGCGCCGCTTCCTCTTCTGTGTCGCTGTCGTCAGACTCAGTATCAGTTCCAATGACAATTATTTGGGTCTTTCTGAATCCTGACAGGATGGTTTCGGTGTCACTGAAGTCCAGACTTTGTCGATTCATCCAGTGACTTTCAGGAAAGTTGCCTGGCACACCGTCCTGGTTACCGTGAAGCTGTGTTCTCCATCCCTGCTTTCCACCAATTTCACTCCAAACTTTCTTTCTGCTGCTCGATTATTGTTTTCGGCTGAATATTTCACTACTTGCATCTTGTAATCCTTAAAATATGATTTTCATTTTGGAGGCATTTTTGTTCAGTCTTCTCAGTCGTCTCTATAAGTTTGTTTAAATTGGTACAGAAGTAACGGTGCGATCGACTGACATGATACAGACAGGACAGACGCTCTTTCTGCAGGAGACATGTGCAGTAGAGTGAAGTGACAGTGGTACAGGAGGAACAGGAGCAGCAGATACTGACACACAAAACTACAGCGCCCTCTGTTAGCTGTCAGAGTAAGAATTTTAATATATAAGTCGCACTGGAGTATAAATCCCAGGAAACACCCAAACCATGAAAAATGTGCGACTTATAGTCCGAAAAATATGGTATTTATTAGGGCCGGGCACGTTAACGCATTTAATTTTGCGTTAACTAATTAATTAATTATCGCCGACAATAATTTTAACGTCATTAACACCGTTTTAATTTAATTTTTTATTTTTTTTATTGTAAATGTCTATGCTCAATGGCTTTTATTTTGAAAAAGTGCATGGCGAGCGTTTCTTTAAGTTTGACATCTTTACACTTTTTTCACTTTTTTTCTGACCTCGTGAGATGCAACTTGTCCGAGTCTCCGCGGGACCAGCCGTGGGCTCTGAGCTTCTGCGGGCTCCAGTTCAATGGTCTTTCTCGTTCTTCTCCATCCATATCGAGGTATCCAGTATGGTTTTCGTCACTGAGGTCTCACTTACATCACGCTATTACAGGGTATTCACGAAGGTCCGGAAGATTTCGTGATATGATCCCGCCCATAACTCAGTGAAATATGATTGGCTCAGACAACTGTCAATCTCAAATTTCGTTCCAGCCACCGAAGTTCCTGCAGGTGTTTGTTTAGTTCAGCGCTGCAGGGGGAGTCACTGATTTACCCAGATACCACTGGAAGAAAAACTGTGATTGGTCCATTTCCATTCCATTATATTAACCCTTTGTTTCCCAAGAAATATGAGTCCAAGTTTAAAACAATGATCTAAAAATTATTACTAGTGCAGTGTTTATTACTCACTGAATAAAACATATTGAAAAAAATATATATATATAAAAATAAAAGTATTGAAAAAATTAATTCAATATTTTTTTCTTGAGCCTTCACGGAAAACCTTGAAGGCTCTGAGGGTTCATTTACATTTCCAATAAAAGTGCGCTAAACGCTGCTTTTTAATTCATCAATTGGTTTTGCGTATAACACTCAAAATCAAGCGATTAATGCGATTAATATTTTTTATTTTTGCCCAACCCTAATATTTATTATTGTTCTTATCTCTTTTAATCACTGGGCCTCGAGGAACACATTTCGTTCTGTCATGTTTTTCTCTCTGATGCTCGAATGACAAAGAATCTTGAACCTTGAACCTTATTTTTTGTTTATTATGTTTTTATCTCTTTCAGAAAGTGGACAGAACTGGCGCAGTGGACCGTCTCACCGACACGTCCCGGTACACGGGGTCCCACAAGGAGCGTTTTGACGGGAGTGGGCGGGGCCGGGGGCGGGAGGGGCGCGAGTACCTGGTGGAGAACACGGGCTACGTCAGCTCCTACAGGCACCAGGGCACCTACGACAACAAGGTCAAAGGTCAATCCAGCAAACCCGCCGGGACCCCAGACAGCAAGATCAAGTAGGAGGAGTCACAGCTGGAAAAAAAATCTACTCAATTTGTGATGTCATGGTTTGGGGTGGGTGATGAGACGATGTTAAAGAGGGGGTATTGTGCTGTTTTTATTTTATTTTATTTTATTAGGTTTCTACCATGTTATAATGTTGTTCCTTCATCAAAAATCATCCCAGAAAAGGTTTAAATAATTTAGCGATCTCTCAGACAGAACCAGGACTGAATCAGGACTAAACCAGAACTAAAACCAGGACTAAACCAGGACTAAAATCAAGTCTAAACCAGGTCTAAACCAGGACTGTACCAGGAATAAACCAGGACTAAATTGGGACTAAAATCAGGTCTAAACCAGGACTAAACCAGAACTAAAACCAGAACTAAAACCAGGACTAAACTAAACCAGGACTAAACCAGACTAAACCAGGACTAAACCAGGAAACCAGAACTAAAACCAGGACTAAACCAGGACTAAAATCAGGTCTAAACCAGGACTAAACCAGAACTAAAACCAGGACTAAACCAGGACTGAATCAGGACTAAACCAGGACTAAAATCAGGACTAGAACCAGGTCTAAACCAGGACTAAAATCAAGTCTAAACCAGGACTAAACCAGGACTGAACCAGGACTAAAATCAGGTCTAAACCAGGAATAAACCAGAACAAACCAGGAAAACCAGGACTAAACCAGGACTAAACCAGGACTAAACCAGGACTAAAACCAGGTCTAAACCAGGACTAAACCAGAACTAAAACCAGGACTAAACCAGGACTGAACCAGGACTAAACCAGGACTAAAACCAGGTCTAAACCAGGACTAAACCAGAACTAAAACCAGAACTAAAACCAGGATTAAAATCAGGACTAAAACCAGCCAGGTCTAAACCAGGACTGAAACAGGACTGAATCAGAACTAAAACCAGGACTAAACCAGGACTAAAATCAGGACTAAACCAGGACTAAAATCAGGTCTAAAACCAGGACTAAACAAGAACTAAACCAGAACTAAAACCAAGACTAAACCAGGTTTAAACCAGGATTTAACCAGGACTAAACCACTGGGAGGACTAAACCAGCTCTAAGGAGAGGCTCATATTCACCCAGTTTGAAACCCCTGCCTTAGCGCAAAAAACAAAGGGACGGGAGGAAGCATTTTAATACTTTTTTGTGGCAAATATAACATTTTCAAACAATAAAAGGTGAATAAAATAGTGATCTAAATATGTTACGTGTACCCCAAAGAAGTAAATACCCCCTCTTTAAGTGTAGAGATTTTCTGTTTAAAGAGGACATATTATGTTTTATTTAGTTTTTCTTTTCTAATATTTAGTCAAACACAGTTGCCTGTCAAGTTCAGAACGATTTCTCCCTGCAACAAACATGTTCGTCCAATCAGATTTGTTTATTTCAGCTCATTGGTCACCATCGTTTTGAACAAAATCAAACTTCTCTTCCCTCAGATTAACAGATTTTAGTGCTTTGTTCATTGATTCATGTTTTTCAGTCACTTGAGATATATATTTTTCTTTCTTTTTTCCTCGTAAGCAGTCGTTTCGTTTTTGTTTTCGATTCAGACCATACTTGTCCCTGATTGGCCAGTCCACCTGTCAATCACCCCACCTGAAAACGAGTTTGTGTTTTCTGGGTCCCAGGCAACTGTCACAGATGTAGATAATTTTACGTTTTGTTCATCGTAAACCGCAATCTTGATCTAAAACACAATACACAACACAATAAAATAGAAAACGGTCCATTGATTTTCTATTTTAAAAACTGCACGGCTGATTTTCTGGAGCCACAAATCACAATGACGCGTGAAAGGATTTAATAACCACTTACGTCATCAGTTTTTTCCCACCTCACAGACTAGTGTTAGAAACTTCAGGGACCATTTACTTTTGATATTTTCTGTTGAAACTGGACCAAATGCACTGAAGCTGCGACCAAATCCAAAAATTAAACTCTGCAGGTAACAGATTAACGGTTAAATGTTGGTTTTCTGTTGCTCTCCGTCTCGGTTTTGTCGCTTTTTGTCCTTTCCTTTCTCTTCATTTATCGTCTGTATATCCTGATTTCTTTTCTTTTAAATGTCATTGTCTAAACTTTTGCCTGTAACAAGTTAATAAAACCAGGTTAAGCTCATTGCGGTGTGTGGTTTGTTTTTGAGAGTCTAAAATCCGTCTGTTTTTATAATAAACACTAAAACTACTGTCGATTTTGGGCCTGTCACATCCAGACAATTCAGCTGCGACTTATTCTTTAAAAATACCATGCAGTTTTTTATTTATAATCTATATTTTGTCCTTCGATTTGCACTAACTTCAAATTATAAACCAGTTGTTACGTCCAGAATTACTTACTTGAGCATAAGGTTCTCCAAAATACTTTTTTACTGATTTCTTGGAAGTGTTTCAACCTGCACAGAACCAAAAACACGACCATTAACTGCATTTTATTTGTAAACAGAAAACAGAAAGAGGTAGTTCTTATTCCCTTTAATCAGCGTTTATATACAGTTAATTTTGGTGATACTTAATAAAATAAAGGGGCAAAATAATTAGTCATGTAAATTCAAGATCATATTTACATAAGTGATGCATTTATAAATGTAATAGATAAAAATACATCTTTTAAAAACACATAACTCACTAAATAGATGCTGTAGATGAGACTTTGAAACTAATGGAAGACATAATAGACATAAAAATACATGTATTTAGTTCTAAAATTACAATATAGGACTTTAGCTAAAATATTCAATATTGTTCATAATAGAATATTATCTAAAAAAGTCAAAAGTGCAGAGAGAAAATTACAGAAACAAAATCTACACATAGGGTTTAAAGCTACCATCTGTAAGTTTAATTATATTTATTTTTTACCAGTAGATGGCAAATGTGAAACCTCCGTCGTCCCTCACCTGGCTCTTCATCTGTTCCCCCCATAGACTGTTTAAAAAAGTGAACTAAGCAAGTTTGACGTCACCAAAGCTTGCAAGGAGCCAGGCGCTATATTAGGAATATTTTTTGATGGATAAAATAGCAAAAAAGAACACCAGGGTCATGTAGAGCGGGTTAATATTAACATTTTAAGATGATGAGGGTTACTGCAGCAATTACAGAGAGAGGAAGGACAATATTATAATGTAAGTCAATGTGAGCCAGTGTCAGTAGGAGCCGGAAGAGCCGCATGTGAACTTCCTGTTTGGAACGCTGCGAGTAATGTGTTAGTTTTGTCCATTTATATATACAGTCTACGGTTCCCTCTCGCCCCGTCCCTCATCAAGCCTTTGTTCAGACTCCCCAGGGCTCGCTCCAAAGAACTTACTACAACTTTTTCAGAGGTATACACTTGTAATCAACACAATTTGACTGTTGAAATAATCAGAATTTGTTTAACTTAAAGACAAATAGTCTGTTTTTATGGGAAGAGGACTTACTAAACAAGGATTCCTCACACAATGCTGAACAAAGCAAAATACTCCTCCAGGTTTGTTTTGGATGAGGGAACATATACAAAGGTCAAAAAGTCTGTTTTGCACATACACTCCTGATCCAAATTTTAAGACCTGTTGAAAAACTGCAAGAATTCACATTTTGCACTGATGGATCTAAAGAAGGTTCTAAGTTGTGCTTCACAATGCAAAAAGAAGAAATGGGACAAGAAAATATGTTGATATTATTTATTTATTTATTTTATCTATTTGTATGTATGTATATGTGTATGTGTGCATATATGTATGTATATATGTGTCTGTATATATATATTAGATGTGGTGTATGTATATATGGTGTACATATTGTATGAATGCATATTGTATGTGGTATATGTTTAGTATATGTATGTTATATGTATTATATACATATATAATCCTTTTCATTATTAAGTATCATCATCATCATCTTCATCATTGCTATTATGTTATTTATTGTATAATTATTTAGTTAATTTTCTTTTCTTTTTTTATCTACATTCTACTTTTATATTGATTTTATGTGTGTGGGGGGGATAGGGCATGTATACTGTGACTTATGTGGACAAAAAAAAAAAAAAAAAGCACTGAATAAATGGCAAATAAAAAATTTAAAAAATGAGTTTATTGCAAACAACTATTAAGTGAAGCCACCTTCACCACATGGAGCAACACTCCCACTGTCCTTCTGGAAACACTAGAATCAAGCCATGACGAAATGAATTTTTGAGGTGATTAACAAGAACGGCACAGCTACTCATTACTGAGCCCCTTTTTTTTTTTTGAGATGTGGTCTTAAACTTTTGATCACCTGATGAACAGCCTATTTCAGTTTAATAGTTGTTTGCAATAAATTGTTTACTCAGTTTTTTTCTTGTCTCATTCCCATTTCTTCTTTTTGTATTTTGAAGCACTTAGAACCTTCTTAAAATTAAACAGTGCAAAATGTGACTTCTTGCAACTTAAAATTTTGATGAGGAGTGTATGTGCCCTTTAAAGTCGGACTAATGCTGCCTTCTATTGTGCTCAGGACTTGGAGAAAACCGACCTCCACCTCGAGAAAGTGCAATGGAACGGCCAGTCAAATCGGGGTTCTAAAACACAAACTCGGGCTAGTTTGGTGCAGACCGAGTCAGTTGGACATTAAACTTTCTCGGGCATCCATATTTTCCCCAGCTGTTGCCATGGAACGCATTTACAACAGATGTCGGGAGAACTGACTCACTACCACTGACACATTTAAGTGAGCTGCTAAACTGAGCAGCACCTGGAGGATTAAAGGGGAGAGTGAGCGGAGACCTGGAGGTATAAGGAGCAAGGTGATTGGTCGAACAGGTATCCACACTCGAAACTTTGTCTTCCTGCAGCCTGGTGTCTGTAGTCAGAAACACCCGGCTGTGATCAGAGCAGTCCTGAGTGATGTCACCTACACAGCAAAAACTGGAGGGTTAAAATTTTAGGGTAAAATATTTCAGAGTTATTTTTACACCAAAAGTGTTATTTTAACTGTTTGAAAGTTAAATGGGGGTTTGAGTTGGGGTTATTTGTCAGAGTTGATGTGGTTGAGGTTAATTCAACTTCTCTTAGTGTTAATTCAACTTCCTCTAGTGTTAATTCAACTTCTCTTAGTGTTAATTCAACTTCCTCTAGTGTTAATTCAACTTCCTCTAGTGTTAATTCAACTTCTCTTAGTGTTAATTCAACTTCCTCTAGTGTTAATTTAACTTTCTCTAGTGTTAATTCAACTTCTCTTAGTGTTAATTCAACTTCTCTTAGTGTTAATTTGGCTCCTCCCATCCACCACTTCAAACTCTTGTGAGAAGAAGACCAGTTTGAACCAGTTTTGTACATAATTTCATCTTAAATTAACTAAAATAAAGTAAAAATAAAATAAAACACCTCTGTATGTTGTTCAGCGAAATCAGAATAACTCTACAAAGTGTTATCTGTTTACTCTCAAAAACGTTAATATAACTCTGGATTTCGGGGTTAAACAGGAACTTTTGGTCCAGTGTTACTTAATTAACTTTTCCAAAAAAGTAAAATTAACTCTAGAACAGATTGGATTCATATAAACTCTGAGAAAATGTTAAAGTTGATTCTGTGAGAGTCAATTTTAACACTCCACTTTTTGCTGTGTACTACCTGAAATTATAACAGCCACGGGAGCCAGTACACATGTATTTTTATACATTTTTTAGCACAAAGCTGCAAATTTACCCAGTTTTCACCCAAAAAAAAAGGGACTAGAAACAGTAGGTAACACTTTTCAAACACTATATCCACAGTTTAGCAGCAAAAAAGTTGAGTTCTCATGAGTCTGGTTGTCCCTCAGTCCTGGAGCTAAACGCAGACACCAGATCTTTGACGCTGCTCGCCCCACGCGGCTTCTCTCCTTCCTCTTTTCTCTTCTTTCTCGGTTTTTCGTTCAGACTTTTGGACCTGAGCACCGGGTACCTCCTCTCCTCCTCGTCCTCATCGTCCTCCTCTTCTCCTTGTTTTGAGTCACTGCTTCGTATCTCGAATTTCTCCACCGAAACTGCCGAAGCTTGCCCCAAAGTCGAACAGGGGTGCACTTTTTTGTGTTCTGACCCCCAGCGGTGCACGATGGGAGATTTGGACCCCTGCTCCATTGTAAAACTAGTTGCCCATTGGTTGCTCATGGCTCTTCTTCGAGCGGGAGGAGAGGTGAAAGACGGAGATGATAAAAATTGCATAACTTTGGCTTTTTCGAGGGGGTATGAAGTGGTAGCCTCCAGTTTGGGTTTGTCTGCAGTCGTTGGCGTCGTTTGGGTTGGATCAGGACTCAGAGTGGGCTGGTCTTGGTCTTGGTCTTGGTCTGGTTTCGGGGGTTCTGATTCGCTGGGTGTGATCAGGATGTCCACGTTAGAAGATACAGAGGGTCTTCGCTCCTTCTGCCCGCTCACCTCCAGAGTCGTGCCAAACTCCTTCACCGCAGCACTGGGCTCGGCTGGAATCAAAAGCATAAATATGTGAACAAGACATGAATAATATTATGTTTGTTTTTGTTTTGTTTTTTTAAGTACAAGGTGTAACTTTTCAGGAAAGAGGTCAGAAACTTATTTGCCTCCATGGAGATGCCACAGCTTTACCTGAAATGTTTTGCAGTATGGCATTAAAGGGCCACTAAACACCAAAATCACTTATTTCTACTGATTATCCCCGGCCTTATTTTGGTATTTTAGTGCATATTTGTTAAAAATCTGACTTTTGGGTCAAAGCCGTGTCTGTAACGGTCTGTAATGGCCAGTGCATTTGAATTTTCCGGTTGGACTAACGGCCGCCAATGAGTCAGATGCAGGTTATTGACGTGGCGTCTATGGGCAGTACGTGAGGAGCCCCTCTCACCCTTGTCCCCTCCACTGGCACCGCTGGGCATTGTGAAGTCACTGCCAACTCTGGAGGATTTTTTTGATTTTGCTTAGGGGAGTAAAGCTTCAGGAGGCTGTTTAATGGCTCTTTAAACATATCTGACCTGATCTGTTTGGAGAAAAACATGTGATGCTACCAAACCAAATTACAGGCATTTTTATTTCCATAAAAACATTTTCTACAAAATTAATCTAGTTGAATAGTTTTGTATGAATAGAAGTAAATAGTCTTACATCAAATAAAACGCCCAACCACGACATCAGCTGAACTGATATCATAGAACTGATACTTGATCCAGCTCAGTTTCTTAGATTGCCATCGATATTCAATACCAGTATTGGTATTGGTGCATCCCTAGTAAGAATGCATATCTGTAATATATATAAGTATATAGTATATATATAAACACTATATAAGTTTAGTTTAATGCCATAGTGTGGAACATCCCAAAAGCATCTCCATTAAGACAAGCAGGTGGCGCATCCTCCATCAGAATATTGTGCAAGTTTTATTTACACATCTTTAAATGAATAAAAATTGACACATTTTCCCCCAAAAATTTAAGTGAAGTCATATTATACTAAGTTAAATAAAATATAGAAATATAAGTAAAAATAACAGCAAAAAATCTGACAAAATATAATGACAAGACACAAAAAAATGTAATAAATGAAATTGCTTAAAGATGTTCAACATCTTCTTAAAAGGCTTCGTTCCAGCTGCTGTTGTACTTATGAATAAATTGTAATCTATTTATCTATCGATTTTAGAAGATTTTAGTCTTGGAAAATCATGTTTTTTATATATTTAATATTTATTGTGATTTTTAGCCAAGTGTGATGAATTTATTAATGATTCATGGAACAAAACGATTCTGCACTGGAGCTTTACGTTACGTTATTTGTCATTTTGTTTTTATACGTGTTTATTGTGTCGAGTGTGAATGAATGAAATGTGAATTGTGAGACCAGCCTCTCAAATCTGCAAAACAAATTTACCTATGGGTATGAATAAAGCAAACTAACCTAAACACAAATATTAAGAAACATGTTTAAATTATTAGGAAACCAGTTACATAATAAGTACATAAAGGAATAAATTCTTGATCTAAAAGTCTGTATTACCTGCACCTGTGCCTTTCTCTGTTGGACCTCTCCTCTCCGGACTGAGCTGACTCTTCCTCTCCTCCGTCTCCGTGGCGACCGTCCCCTTGTCGTCCGTCTCGAGTTGGTACCTGTACAGACTGTACCCGTCCGAGCTGTTGATGCTCCCGTGTCTCATCAGGGCCGAGGGGTCGCAGACGGACGAGTCTCTGGATCTGGAGCGGACCAGCTGGGAGCGGTCTATCCCGGCCAGTTTCTCCAGAGCGTTCATCATTCGCCCGGAGAACTCCTCGAGCTGACCCAGGCGCAGGTCCACGGTCTGCAGGGAGGCCTTCATGGAGTGCTCCCTCTCGTTCACCTCCTCCAGACGCATGAACATGTTCTCCACCCTGACAACGCAACAGCAAAGTCAGTACAAATCACAGAAACATAACAATAATGCGTTTGGATTTTATTGATACTTTGCAGCTGATGTCGTCAATAGTCTTTGGGGGTGTGATGTTAAATGTAGGGACTGCTTTGTCTGAAGCTGTTGCTCAAGTTATACTTTAATCTGACCTTTGTTTTAACATAATCTGATCACAAAGAACTGATTTAGCTGGAATTACTACAACTTATAGACTCGTACCTCTCAGATGTGACCCGGATGCGCTCGTTGTTGGAGGACTGTTTCTCGTCCTCCTTCTCCCTGAAATATTCCTCCACACACTGCTCCTCGAACTCATACAAACTCTTCAGCTCCTCTGGGCTCAGCACCAGCTCTGAAACACATGAACCACGGTGAACACATGAACCAGAGTGAATCAGAGTGAACACATGAACGAAGGCATGGTCATTTAGACATTTACCATAGCCTAAATCATATTTCATTACATATAGAACGACTTTATTATAGTAGAGATGGATAAAATTGAATATATCATTATATAGGAACTTCAAATAAATACTAGAAGAATTAAAATAGAATATCAATTATATATAAAATATATAAATAATATATAATATATAATATATATATATATATATATATATATATATATATATATATATATATATTACTGTACTGTTTATTTTTCACTTTACAGTTTATTAGTCATCATAAGTTTATTCCATATTTAGTGGTGGTAATCTCCTTCAGTTGCCTCAGCTGGGCCAGACTGAGAGAAGTGAGGCTTTCTATGGAAGATGGGTGAAGTGTCTTGCTCAAGGACACTGTCATTCTTCAGGTCCACATGTTTGTTTGTTTTTTTGTTGTTGTTGTTTTTGTTTTTTTGTTTTTTGTTTTTTTAAAATAATTTGTCAAGTTGAGGGATTGGATACCCAACACATTCACAACAAGACAGATTTAACTAAACACACATACTAATAATATATAATATAATAATAATATAATAATAATAATAATAATAATAATAATAATAATAATAATAATAATAATAATAATAATAATAATAATAATAAAACAATTTGCATGGACTTGCCCCTCCTCCATTACAGGATTTTTATTAAAGTAAAGACTGTGAGTGGGATGGGAACTAGGGCCACAGCCCGGGGAACTGTGACGTCCCACACAGACGCACAACATTCGGACAAGGTGTGCTCTCAGGCAGAGGCACAAAATTCTGGAACAGTCTGCCACTATCATAAGAGAAACTTCAACTCTTGCCACCTTCAAGTCCTCCTTAAAAGAGTGGCTAAAGAAAAACCAGACTTGTGGACACTTTTAGTATAGATTTGTTACTTGTTTTTGCTTTGTTTAAATTTGTGGTGTTACCTGCCGAGGGACTACAGATGGAAATGAGCAGTCTTGCTATAATCTGGCATATTTACACTGCAATGTTGTAGATGTTCATTAATATGCACTGTCCCTATTAAATAAATAAATAAAATAAAATAAATATTTTTTTTTTAATGGGGGGGTGAGGGGGTGGGGAGGGTGTGTGTAGTACAGAGTTTCTCGATGCAGTGTTTGCATGTGTGTATTGTATTTACATTTTTAAGGCTGTCAAATCAAATTTACATGTATATATTTTCAAATTTCATGTCCACATATTTGACTTACGCAGTCCTCGGTCATGCTCGTCGTGGTCGCCCTCTGCCTTGCGGGGACGGCAGCGGCAGCAGATCCTCCTGAGCGTGAGGTAGATGTGGGGGAACACGATGAGAGGAGGAGGGAGGATGGGCCGGTCGTGGAACGTCATGATCAGCTGGTACCTCTGGAACTTCCACACCTGGTTAGAGATGGACTTCACCTCGAAGAACGTGTTACTGCAAAATCACAACAGACACGTCTTTAGAAATCCTGTATGTCTGTATGTATCCTGTATATTCTTGCATTTTACGTTTTCATATTTTTTGT
Organism: Boleophthalmus pectinirostris; assembly: GCF_026225935.1. Taxonomy (NCBI): domain Eukaryota; kingdom Metazoa; phylum Chordata; class Actinopteri; order Gobiiformes; family Gobiidae; genus Boleophthalmus; species Boleophthalmus pectinirostris. Next base: position 37,780,710 of record NW_026571140.1, read on the forward strand.
TCTGGAGTTTTTACAACTTTTTGCTTTATTAAATGTCAGTAAATGGCATTTGATAGTGACCATGTGTTTTTATTTTTTTCTAGTAAATGCGCTCCTACAGTTTCTTATATCTGAATAACATGATCTCACTTGAAGACGGCGATGAGCAGGTTCACCAGGAGGATGTTGGCCACGAGCAGGTAACAGGCCATGATGGCGGGAGTGAGCCAGGCCCCGGGGATACAGGGCGGCAGCTTCTTCCCGTCCTCGTCGTACATGTTCTCACCACACGGGGCTGTGAGGACGGAACACAACAGTCTGTACAGGAGCTTTAGTGAAGGATTTAATAATACTACTAAAGCTTTGGTGCATTTTTCTTCCACAACGACCACCAGAAATCATACATTTACATTGTTACAGGCAAAAATGGCTGAACAGTCAATAAAAATAACTCATTTTATTCTACTTTGATGACTTGAAAAAACATTTTAATATCACTAATAATATCAAGTTTTTATACGTTCAATAAAAAAAAAATACTTGAATCACTGAAATCTTAAAACCAAACTCTATAAATGTGAAAATGAAAACATAAATGTCTCTTTTACTCACGGTTAATTTCCATGGCGTACACTGTTCACAAAACAGGAGAGAAGAGAGACACATTAATAAGAGTAAAAAATTTCATCACAGACTGGTCCCCCAAACAGGATTTATTTTTGCTTATACAATTATTTTAACATTTATTAAAACTGAGTTAAAGCAGTAATTTAATTTTATTTTATTTTTAAGTTCATTTAATATTTAAATAAGAAATATATTTTACAATGGCATTTTATTGCAAATTATTTAATACATTTATTTTAATGCTTTTGTGGACAATATCTACATACATTTAAAAAAAAAAAACAAAAATGTGTGTATGCATCCCCTGCTTTGTAAATACATATAGATTTTTTAAAATGTTTTTTAGTTTAAGTTAGTTTTAAGTTCATTTCAAGATTTTAAAATATTTGTAATTCATATTTTCGTGCCAGCAGAGGGCGCAGACACAGCACACATTATACTGACGTTACACCACGAGACTGCTCAAATAACTACTACGACATCTGTGCATTTTAAATACTTAAATAACATCCTAAAATGTTTATGTTTTTGTTATACTTTACTTATTTATTTTTTTTATATTATCAGGTCATTTATAAATATTTATGATATATTTTAGCATTTTGTTTATGTTTGTATTCCTCAGCAAAAAAAGAGGTTTAGAATGTTTTTGTTTTTATTTTTTATTACAATAACCTTCTCTAATATTAGCATCCCGGACAATGTCTTTGGAAATGTAGTTTATTTAAAGCAACAGTGCGTAACTTTCTGGAGGTGGCTTGTCACCTGCATGATTCCATGGAAACAGAAAGTTAAAACCACACTCTGGAACATTCTCCATGGAGATATGTTTTGTGTCAAACAGTGGATCAATGTTCATGGATTTCAGCTGCTCATATGTGCAATATTTTAGGACGTCTTTCCATTCAAAAGATCAGATTTTTTATTTTTTTAAATTGTGAATTACTTCGGCGAGTCACAGCACATCGTTTCCATGGAGACAAGTAGGTAGAGTCAGGTTTGTGGAGATTCAAGCACGTTTACAGTAAGGACGTGTGTTAGTCTGTCTTTTTCAGTGCAACAAAAACTTAAAAAAAAAAAAAAAAAAAAAAAAGCTTTTACTTTTACCATTTTTTTTCCTTTTGCTTAAAAGTTACACAGTGGGGCCTTAATTATTTATAGCTTATTTATTACAGGAAAAAGGTGGCTTGCTGTCTTCCGGGTGGGTGGAGAGTCCCTGCCTCAAGTGGAGGAGTTCAAGTATCTCGGGGTCTTGTTCAGGAGTGAGGGGAGGATGGAGCGTAAGATTGACAGGTGGATCGGTGCAGCTTCGGCAGTGATGCAGTCTCTGTATTGGACTGTTGTGGTTAAGAGGGAGCTGAGTCAAAGCTCTCGATTTACAGGTTAATCTACGTCCCTCCCCTCACCTATGGTCATGAGCTCTGGGTAGTGACTGAAAGGACGAGATCGCGGATACAAGAGGCTGAAATGAGTTTTCTCTGCATTGTGGCTGGGCGCTCCCTTAGAGATAAGGTGAGGAGCTCAGTCACACAGGAGGAGCTTTGAGTAGAGCTGCTGCTCCTCCATGTTGAGAGGAGCAGTTAAGGTGGCTCAGGCGTCTGTTCTGGATGCCTCCTGGGTGCCTTCCTCAGGGAGGTGTTCCAGGCATGTCCCAGCGGAAGGAGGCCCCGGGGAAGACCCAGGACACACTGGAGGGACTATGTCTCTGGGCTGGCCTGGGAAAGCCTTGAGACCCCCCTGGAGGAGCTGGAGGAAGTGTCTGGGGTGAGGGAAGTCTGGGAGTTCCTGCTTAGACTGCTCGGATAAGTGAAAGAAAATGGATGGATGGATTATTTATTAAAGTCTAAGTATGTAACTTTATGGAAATGGAAAGTCAGCTGCATGATTTAGTGAAAATAGGAAGTTAAAGCCATAATTCGGAACATTCTCCATGGATATATATATATATATATATATATATATATATGTCTGTATCAGATATCATGTGTTCTTAACAAAGATTGAAATGAATTGAATTGATATAGTTATGAATTCTGCCAGACTGTGGAACCACATTTCCATGGAAACAAGCAGAAGTAGGCCCTCACCCATGGCCAAATATGAGTCAGGTTTGTGGAGATGCAAGCTGGCTCAGAGTAAACACGCACGTTTTTCAGTGCAATAAAAACATCCGTACTGAAAAAACATGCTTTTCTTTTACTCTGTTGTTAGGAAAAGTTACACACTATTGCTTTAATTACTTGTATTTTAATGCACTTTGACCAAACAGATGAAAAAAATGACCAAGGATGCCAATATTAAAGTGTTGAAGGAAACTGTATTTTCTTTCCCAGTGCTTGACGTTGTTTTCAGTCCTGGAGTGAATGCACAGATGCCCTGGAGGAGACGGTCTGACTGACTGAAGGATCTTACTATGAACTCTAGTCTTACGGTCAATGGAGTCCGCAAACACCTCTCCGTAGATCATCCAGTACGGCATGTAGAAGATGTTCCTCGCCAGGCGCCACGTGGGCTCCTCGTCCGGGTGCAGGATGGCCTGTCTCGCCACGCCGAAACTCATCAGGACCACCAGCATGATCACCACGAAGTACAGCATGTCTATCATCTGAGAGAGGGAGAAAGAGGGAGGGATCAACGAGAGAAAGAGAGAGAGATAGTGGGAGTAAGGAAAGAAAAACAGAAGGGATATAAGAGAGAAAGAGGAAGAGGGAAAGAGCAAGAAAGACAGGAGAGAAGGTGAGAGCATCAGAGGGAAGAAATAAAGGGAAGAGAAGAGCAAAAAGGAGAAAGAGATAGAGAGCAAGAGAGAGAAGGGACACAGCAAAAAGGAGGGTTCAAATTTTAGGGTAAAATATTTCAGAGTAGTTTTTAACACCAACCGTGTTATTTTAACTATTTGAAAGTTAAATGGGGGTTTGAGTTGGGGTTATTTGTCAAAGTTGATGTGGTTGAGGTTAATTCAACTTCTTCTAGTGTTAATTCAACTTCTCTTAGTGTTAATTTGGCTCCTCCCATTCACCATTTCAAACTCTTGTGAGAAGAAGACCAGTTTGAACCAGTTTTGTACATCATTTCATCTTAAATTAACTCAAATAAAGTAAAAATAAAATAATACAACTCTGTGTGTTGTTTAGCGAAATCAGAATAACTCTACAAAGTGTTATCTGTTTACTCTCAAAACGTTCATGTAACTCTGGATTTCGAGGTTAAACAGGAACTTTGGTCCAGTGTTACTTAATTAACTTTTTTCCAAAAATGTTAAATTAACTCTAGAACAGATTGGACTCATATAAACTCTGAGAAAATGTTAAAGTTGATTCTGTGAGAGTCAATTTTAACACTTCACTTTTTGCTGTGGAGAGAGTGAAGGCAAGATGACATTTTTCATTGATTTCACTGCAGGTTTGGTTGTTTAACTTTTCCAGTTTTCAATGGATAATGGTTATTCTAATGTTTGCGTAGGTCTACATTTTTTGCATGTAGACCTACACCTTTTTTATGCTCCATTCATCTTTTGTGCAATAGTTGAACATCAACATTTACAGGAATGTGGGACTGATTAATGAACTAACTAACTTTTAAATAAAATGTAATTTAATACTGAGTCATTCCTCATACTTTTACTTCTTGAGTAATATATTTGACAGTGTGATTGTTCTGTTGTGCGGAAAAAGTTGTTTAAATATGTTTAAAATGTGTAATTCAGTGGGCTTTAATTTTGTTAAAGGTTGTATAGAGGATTTTTTAAGGGAAGAGAAATACAGCGACAGTCCTTTTTCAAATGTTGTGCATGTGTGACACCACCTTCCTCCTCCACAGCCTCAGTAGAAACATCTCCTCCCGCCTCTTTACTCTAGAAATCACATTTGTTTACATCCAGTGTGCGTTCAGAATTACTGTTGAAGTGACTTGTCTAGAAGTAATTTAGCGACCGACGTGTCAGTTTTTAGACCCTTCGTCTGCTTCACTCGCGCCGTCGCTGGAAAGAATCTCCAAGAATCACCTCAGTTTGGCTTCGCTCCTTTTCTCCTTCTCTTCTTCTTTCAGCGACCTCAAAAACCAACTTTCTTTTGCGGCGAACTGGTCGTGGATTCTCGTCCGCCATCGCAACAAACTTTGTGCGAATTGCGGAGGAAGCTACAGTTTGAAAAAGCCTCTAAGAACCGCTCCATAAACCACGTAATCCCAGCCCGACGGCGAGTCAGTTACACTAGAAATGTAGGGAGTTTAACAACCTAACAGCTAATAGAAAATGATGTAGCCTCGTTATCTATTGGCTGATGTTTATCTGGCCTCAACTACATCCACAGTTGATAGATTTTCATTCTTTTTTTTTTTTTTTTGGTCATCATAATTACAAGGCTGCTGTGTCTCTGTAGTGGTATTTTAAACTTTCACTGACAATTTGAAACAAAAAAAAAGTCCTCAATACAACCTTTAAATCTCGCTTGTGTATGGTGTCATCTAGTGGACACTTTCGGAATTGCAGGCTGAGCTTTAAACAGAACTTTATTGAACAAAATTTATTGAACATAAGTAACAGTCCGCAAGGCTGAAAATTTCTTTATTCTGAGGTTGCATTGCCGGTATGTATTTTGTACCCATGTTTAACAACTTTAGTCATAATTATTTGTAATTCCAGCATTGTGATGCCTGTAATGCTATGGGACAAAGGCGGCCTTTGTCTCATTTCAAATTCACGTTAGTTTATGTTAAACATTTTTATTTTGAAAGGGGACTTGCTTTGCTTTGGGAGTTACCTGGATACCCATCTGGGGGGAGGTACTTCCTGCTGGGCGGGGTATAAAAGCAAAGCAGGTGTCATCAATTGGGGAGAGACTTCTGTGCAGGTGTTTGGTGTTTTTGCTTTGAGTTATTTATTTTTTGTCTATTTGTACCTTTGTTGATGAACTCCAGAAGTCTGTTTTAAAATAAATGCTGTCTGGGTTAAGGACACTTTATTTTGTTGCATCTGCCTCCTACTTTGATCACTTTGGCCAGCTTCCCCATATGCTAGTATTGGAACATGTTAATTACATGCAAACCATGCAGCTCTCAAAACGGTGTCAATGTGTGGATTTACAACCTTGTACTTATAATCTTGTTTACTGTATATTTTTGTAATTGTAACAGGCATATTGTAATTTTACATTTGTCTGTTCCAGTTTCACCTTTTCAAGCATCATTAAACCTGCAAAGGTGATGTGAGAGAAAATTTTATTTATTTTTTTCTTGGGTAAAAGTTTTGGTTATGCTTCCCACTGTGAGTCAATCTTCAAGAGACAAAACCTTTATGTTGACAATATTAAATGACGTGAAAATTTGTGTTTCTTGTGTTTTAGATATAATTTGAAATTTAGTGCATTATTTTTGTCATTCTAATTGCAACTGCTTAATTATAAAAGTTTGTTACATCCAGACCACAATTTCCCCAAATATTTTTCATATTATTACCACTATTTTGAACTGCTTGAGTGTTGTTATTATTTTGTACCTTTACTTGTCCTTGCCCCTGGTATTTGAGTTCTCACCATTTTCCCGATCATCATGACATAGGGGCCCAGGTACTTGTTGACTCCGAAGATGTCGAGCACCCGGATGTACCAGAAGATGATGTCCACGCAGTAGATGACGCGGCCGTAGCCCATGTAGGGTTCGGCCTGTAACCGTAGCAACAGCCCCAGGAGGAAGGTGGAGATGGCGGCCAGGTCCGTGATGTTCCAGTAATCCTCCAGCCACACGTTTATCTTCTGCTTCAGCTTCCCCGGCTCCGACATCAGGATCTGAGGGACGAGTGTAACATGATGAATAATATTGATATTTTGCAGCTGATGTCATCAACATTCCCAGAGAGATGAAATTAACCCGAGGCACTGCTCTGTCTGCGGCTGTTACTGAAGTTAGACTTTAATCTGAGCTTTGTTTTAACACTATGACTGACTCTGCTCTACAATAGGTCTGATTTTGTGCTGCTGAACAAGTCCCTCTCAAATAATAATAACATTACCAACATTAGTCAAAAGTTTTTCAGTCACTCTTACTTATACGGAACCTAAACAAGTCCATAAATGCTCGTCTTGATCACAGGCTTCTAAAAATGTGATGTTTAAATGTATTTTGTGTATTTCTTTAGTTTTAGGCCATTTAAAAACGTATTTGGTTGTGTTTCCAAAGGTGTGCATTATGTCACCATGGTAACTGCTGAACATTCCTCCATAAACACAACATGCAATACCCCCCAGCGTAATGTCACTGCAAAGTATCAGCGTATATTTTTACATATTTAAAACAGTCGGCCTATAACCCCAGTGGTTAGTAAGTTGTCAAAGAAGTTGTGGTAGTGGTTGAAATAAAGCCAGAGTCATATAAGTTTTAGAAGTAGTGTTCGTAGTAACTTGAGTTGTAGTCAGTGTTGGGCATTTTCTTTAAAAATGTAATTAGTTACCACAAATTACTTCCCCCATAAGTTAGTAACCGAGTCAACATGCTGTAAAAGTCATTCATTACTATAACTTGCTATTTTTCATGTTATGTACTATTGCCCAAAAAATTGAGTTTGGCTTTAATGCAGTGGCTCCATCTCCATCTTGGCTAGTGCTCACGCTCACTGCACCAGTGCTCGGGGTGAACAGCAGCGAGAGGTTCTTCTTGCTTTAGGATTCAGGGGGAGTTGGACCTGGAGTGAGGGAGGCTGAGACGTGGACAGATTTTTGTGATTTTTTCATTTCAGCGATTGTTTATTTTTTTTTCATTACAGTAGTCCAGCCACAGTCTGCACTGAGTTGCACTTTACATACACATTCTGTCCCTTTATTTCAATAAGGGAGAAACAGTATGGGCATTTCCAGTTTGAAAACGCTGCCTTTGAATGTCCCTGTCTTGTCGTCGCCATTGTCGCATTCTCGTTGAGTTTGTCTCATTTAGGTCAAACTGTGCGAAAAAGAAACAACAAGGCAATAACAATAACAAGACTCCGCCCACCCAACTTCTTAACCAATCATCTTGGCCGGAGCTCCCTGCTCCTGCTGATGATGTGTGTGTCCGCTGCATGAAGCCTGACACAGCGGCACCTCATTCAACCCAAATGTAACGTGTCACTTTGCTTTCCCAGTAACGATAACGACGTTGTAACGATGGGGAGTTAATTAATTACATTACTCCATTACCGAAAATGTAGCTCAGTTATACTTCAGCACTGATATTCCCAACACTGGTTGTAATGGTATTATTTATTACAGGTGTCGGTACCTGTCGGACTTTCTCGAGGCCCAGGGTGATGATGTAAGAGATGACGATCCACTCCTGAAGAGACGGCCATCGCTCCATCTTCACCAGGATGATGTAGTTGTAGAGCATCAGATAAACCAGGTACGAGATCTGACACAACAACGCCCAAGGATAGACACCAACAGAGGAAAATACAGGTTAAAAACTATAGTCTGTGGGTTTTTAAATCTTTCTGTTTGATATACTCAAACTGCAAATTCTGTCCTGGAAAAATATTGTGATGGGACCATTTAGTGTTGTTGTGATATTAACATTTCAAACTCAATTTCATTACTAATAGACTCAAAACAGTGTCGATAACACAATGATAACACTCTTTATTTAGACAACAGAATGTGATTTTCAACATTAAATCATTGTACTTTCTTTTATATACCCTGTAGTCTTATATTTATGTAATCTCAGTGGTCCATAGTTGGTCCATGGGCGTTTACTAGTCTCTGTGCTCTTATACTTGTTCTGATACAGCTCAAGATCATTCTAAATCTATTCAGGAAAGCTCGTGAATGTGACTTTTTTAAGTATCGATACCTAATCAAATGAGTATCTAGTTTCTATTCTACACAGCAAAAAGTGGAGTGTTAAAATTGACTCTCACAGAATCATTTTTTTTAGAATCAGATTCAATCCGTTCTAGAGTTAATTTTACCTTTTTTGAAACGTTAATTAAGTAACACTGGATCAAAGTTCCTGTTTAACCTCGAAATCAAGAGTTATATTAATGGTTTGAGAGTAAACAAATAACACTTTGTAGAGTTATTCTGATTTAGCTAAACAACACACAGAGGTATTTTATTTTTACACTTTATTTTAGTTAATTTAAGATGAAATTATGTGCAAAACTGGTTCAAACTGGTCTTCTCTCACAGAAGTTTGAAGTGGTGGGAGGGAGGTGCCAAATTCAACACTAAGGGAAGTTGAATTAACACTTGGCGAAGTTGAATTAACTTCAACCATATCAACTCTGGCAAATAAGCCCAACTTGGACCCCCAATTTAACTTTTCAAATAGTTAAAATAACGTTTTTTTGTGTTAAAAAACTACTTTTACCCTGAAATTTTAACCGTCCACTTTTTCCTGTGTAGTTTTGTATTGTTTGGCCTCTGATTTTCGAAACTTTTGACAATCAAAAACATCAAAAAACAATTCACCTGGGGCCAATGAGAACCTGGCTTGAAAAAAAGTAAAATTATAAAACCAAAAACCAAATGTACTCACAGTGTTGAACCAGAATTTTGTGAACGGCGCGTTGTAAAACTCATAAATCTTCTTCCCAATTGGAACTCTCTTCTTATGGGCCTTTGGGTCCTCCTCTTCATCTCCTTTTTTAGAGGTGGTGTCAACGTTTGACACTGCATCCTTGGAAAAAAGAAAAAAAGAAGATATGACATTAAAACACTGGTGTAATTAGTAGTACAGTAGTATTACAGTGAGCTCTGGTGGTGGTAGTCCATACCTTGTTGGACTTGTTATCTTCATCTTTGCCTTTGGGCTCCTCACTGGAAGACTCATCTCCGAGACGAAAGTCCATGAGTAAAATGAACGGAGGGAAGATGATGCCCAAAATCACCTAAAATACCAAAGCAATCATAAAAGTTTATATGTTGATAAAAACTCAGAACTTTGGCCAAAATCACTACACAATGCAGCCAGATCCTACACAAATCCCATGTGACCATCTTATAGGATTTGGACCAGGATACAGAGAGATTTTATTTGCATTTCATGTATAACTAATAGTTGTTTAGCAGTATTATTATTGGTCAATGCTTCATTATTCAGTTTTCATCAGACAGTTTGATAATGAAGAAGGGGAGGGCATGTACAGTGACAACAGAAGAGGTCCAAGCACTGACCCTTGTGGTAGGACAAGGAGTACAGGCTCTACTCAATGTGGATACTAGGGATGGGCATTTGATAAAATTTTCTTAATAGATTGTCGGGAGACTTAATGATCGATTTTCGATTAATCATTAACGTTTTAATATTAAAATAATCATCTTTATTACTATTACTAATCTGCATGAATAAACTCAACTTTACAACATATAAACCATAACCACTACAGAGCCACATCAGCCCGTTTGACATTAGAATGTCTTTAATGCAGCTTTGACACATTTGTTTACGTTTTACAGAAACAAAACTTAAAACCATACAGCTCATTTGCATAAACTATAAGTGCTGCTCTTAGCTCTTAGTACAGTGCTTTATTTAAGAGTCATTTCACTCACTTTATTTATTTTGGCTGCTGTTGTGATGAAAAGACTGAAAAGTGTTTGTCTGGACGCCTGTGCACTCAACTTTATGTTGCAGTAATCGGGATACTGCGTTCACATGCACCATGACGAAACCGGGATACTCAAAAAACCCGATCATACCCGGGACACTGATGTGCTGTAAACACACTCACTGAGTTACCATTCAGTGATCTCCAAGGAGCCAGAGCCCAAATGTGGGATTGTGAGGCCGCAACTCCAAGTGTTTGCACTGTCAGACGCAGCCTTGTCTCCTTGCGCTAATTTATGTAATTAATGTCTCTCTCTCTTTTTAAATTTTAATCTTTAATTTTATGATGATTATTTATGTTTTGATTTGTTTTTATCCTGATTTTAATGTATTTCTTCTTCTGTAAAGCACTTTGTGTACGAATTGTGCTATACAAATAAACTTGCCTTGCCTTGCACTACGCACAGCAACCTACATTTGGGTTGTTGATTAAAAATGAACATGATTGACAAAATTCTTAAGGATCAATTATCTATTAGTCGACTAATCATGTGATCCCTAGTGGACAGTAAATCTTCCGTCAGATATGGCTTTGGGATTGACCCCCAGTAGCTCATGTTCGTTGTAGTGGGCAGCTCTGTTCTGCCCAAACCCAGATCTTACCTTGAGGCTGTTGCTTTTGCCCATGCGCAGACAGCCCATCCACATGTCCGTGAGGAGCATCTGGCTGCAGGTGTGAGCGATGAAGTCTCGGTGTTTCGCGGCCACGGCCAGTTTGAGGCAGGTGGAGTTGCTCCAGTTCTTCAGTTGGTAGGTCAGGAGCTTCATGGCCACCTGCTCATCACGTTTGTACGACTGGTCCAGAAGCTCATACGCCAGCTGACCAAACTCTCTGGAACAAGAGACAGCTGTGTTATTTTTTTTGTACAATCTTTTGATATGTATTAAATAGAAATAACATAATGGGACACAGCAGTTATAATAGTAACGTAGCACCACTACATAATGCAATGTAATGTCTGTGAAGGATGTATATAAATCCAGTGCATTATTATTATGAAAAAGAAGATGGTCCAAGTAATTTTTCTAATAATTTTCAAGGCAAACTATTTTACAAACAAAAGAACAACTTACATCTTGCACAATATGGCCTCTAAGCTATAGAAAGTTTGTTACTGTTCCTTACTTTGAGTTGTTCTCCAGGTCTTGGTAGATGTCGTCCACCAGTTCACTCTGAGACGACTCGTGAGCCATGGCTTTGTACAATTTACAGGCCACCAGAGCTTTGGCCATGGCCTCCTCACCCCTCTGCCACAAGAACAGCGCCATCTTCTGCCGCTTCATGAGAACTGCCCACACCATCAGCTCGTGGAAGGGGTACTGGAACCTGCTGACCTCGGGGTCGTCCACGTCAATGTCGACCTCCTCCTCTTTCTTCTTGGTTTTCTTTCCTTTACCCTTTTGTCGCGGTTCATCGTCCTGGCAACGAAAATGTGAAACTGTAAACAAACTGTACAATATAAACCAAATCTAAATAACGTGTGATTACATACCTCCATGCCAAGAAGTTTCAGAGCTTTGGGCTGAAAAAAGAAGAAATTGGTTTTAGTACTTCACTGTCACCTTAGACATCACATCAAAAAAGCTAAATTTTATTAGAGTCATGCAGTTGTTGGCACCACTGATGGATACCTGCACACCACGGTAGCAAGTATTTATGCCAAAATCACTACGCAATGCAGCCAAATCCTACACAAATCACTCTTTAAGAACTAAAATTTGAGGAAGAGGTAAGAACAGAGCGGTGGTTGTGAACGGGTGCAGTGAAAAGAGAGGCTGATCAGAGCAATGACTAGTCTGATTCATCTACCGTTCCACTTTGTGGAAACGTCTGACCTCGCAGCATTAGGATTTGTTTGCTCAACAGTAGGTGGGTACTTTTTTCATTTAACTAATCGCTGCTATTTGGTCGTGATGTATGTAATGTGCTGGAATGCTCAGGTGGTGTCCAAGTAATTGCCGGCACAACAGCAAACAAAGCAGAGAGTGAACATGTCTGTCAACGATCATTGTCGTTTTTCCGAGGCGAACTTGCGAATTAAAAGTGCAATAAAAAAATGTGACGTTTGTATTGACAAAGGAAGTCCAAAGGAGGATAGAGTATGCAGTCTGCTATCGCAACTCTGATTTTAGCTCTTCGCTGATCGGCCTGTGCGCGTTCCACAACTTCTGGGGTTCTTGCAAACCGTCTAGTGTATTCCGATTCCTGACCTAGTCACTGGAGAGAAATTAAATCGAGCGGAGGCACTAGGTTGCACCAGCCTGACTAAGCAATGACGTCTTGAATACAGGAGAATAAAGATTACTCAAACATGTATGAACCAGTCTTCTTAAACAAATAAATGTGTCTTTCTCTTAATTTAATGACCACACTCAAAGCAGACTTGTAGTTAGTGGCATTTTATACAACAAATGTAGAAATTTATAGTACTAAAATCTCCAAACCACATGCCTTTAATGACAGATGATTGGCTGTAGACGTCACTATTAAAAGATCCCAAAACGAATCATTTGAAACTATTGGATCTTGATTTAAAAAATAAAAAATAAAAATGTGGTTAATTACACAGCCCTAATGTATGTCAAGTGTGTATACAGAAAAAATACTTGGTCAGTGTCATCAGAAACAGGCCCTCACCCGCTTGAGTCCGTACAGGTTGTTGTAGAGCGTCCTGAAGGTTTTCCTGGTGTAGTTACAGCGATAAGCTCCGCCCATCAGGAACTCCAGCACCAGACCGATGTCAATCAATGTGATCTGGTAATCCGGAGGAAGGTTCCCCTGGAAACAAGAGACGAGTTTAGGAAAAGTTTGATTTTGTAGAGTAAAGATATGGATTACCTTCTTTACGTCTCTGACCACAAAGTGCAACGTGTTGGGAGGTCCTAGTTTCTGTAAAAGAGAGGGAAAAAATGCAAGTTGTGAAGAATAATTAACATTTATTTTAATAGCAATGAATGGAGAATGAGATATGATCCATGATTTTTGCACTTGCATTTCTGAAGTACACTTTATTGTCAACAATGGGATTTTCCATCTGCATTTGACCCACTACGTTACATGTTTTTTCTTCCTTTTCTTCCTTCTTAAAGTTGCATATTTGTTGTAAAGGCTCCACCACTTGCTTGTCTTGCTTTCCATTTCGACGAGCAGGCAAAGCAGAAATGTTTTCATGATGAGCAGCACCTGGCGGATCCATCACTACAACATTTTCAACATGTACTTTTATATTTATGCTTGAGTTTGAGCTTTAGTTTTATACTGTGTGCACAATATTTAGGCAAGTGGGTATTTTGACCATACGAGGATTTTTATGCATATTCTCCAACTCCAGGCTGTACAAACTTAGATTCTTATTGGATTTAAGCACACGAGAAAACATTTTTGTTTTGTTTCCGCATGTGCACAGTGGCTGGTGTACAAAAAGTCAGTGTGGCTGCTCGTTTGTGTTGACAGCTGCATTATGTATGTCTGTCATGAGAAAACTCATCTCATTTTGAAGTAGGTTTTGCATTTAATTGTTTTGACACGACTTCATCATCTAACTCTAAGTCACTGAATGTTGAGGAAATGTTACTTTGAAAAGTTAAAACTCGCCAAAAACTGTTGACAATGTTGATGTTGTACTGTTGTATGACGATTCTTGATGTTGTACACCGGTAACTGTTGACGGTGTTGATGTTGACTTGTTGATACAGCTGCTTTTTTTTTACCAAAATGGCTGCCGCCGCAGATGTGACGTCATCATGTTTTCTTGTATATCCGGTGATGTGTATTGTTTAACAAGGGAAAGTGTGGTCAGAGTGTGGAGATCAGCACCTTATATCCAGGTGTGCAGAATTGTTAGGCAGCTTCTTTTCCTTAGGCACAATAGGTAAAAAAAAAAAAGATTTAACTGACTCTAAATAGTCAGAAATTGTAAAAAGTCTTTCATATTGGGGCGTGACCGCAGAACAAGCGTTTTGTTGCAAATAGTCAACAGAGTGGCAAGAAACGTGTTGAGAAGAAGAAAAAGACGCATTTAACTGCAAGAGATTTTAAGAAGAACCAAACACAAAGCTACCAGGAACTAAGGCTGGGTATCATTAAGAAGTTGCCGATACGATACATACCTCGATACACAGGCCACGATACGATACATATCTCGATACAGTGCACTTTCGATTCGATATGATATGTTTTAAATTGATTCAATATGGTTCAATAAAAAATAAAGGCTAAATCGTGGCTGTGATACTAAAAGTCTTTGTTAAACCACTTCTTGTGCAAAGTTCATATGAAACACAAACATTTTAATCATCAAAACGGTAAAAATATCAAATGTGTTGCATAAATGAGCTTCCTTTCACTCCACAAGCAACAAAACTGTAGCTCTGTAACAAAATAATTTAGTAAAACACATCTAAAAATACTCTTGGTGATATATCGATACAGCAGCCCACGATATCGATACTGTATCATCACATTAAACGATACGATATATCGATATTCCGATATTTTTGCACACCCCTACCAGGAACCCATTATCCTCCATCCTCATATTCTAGAGCTGCAGCCTACCTGGAGTGTTCAGAAGTACAAGGTGTTCAATAATCAGAGACGTGGCAAAGCTATGAAAGGCCGAAACCCCGACCACCGCTTCCTAGTGTACCTTTGTATTTATGCTTTAGTTGAGCTTTAGCTTCAGTTGAATGCTATAATGATGTTATATTGAAATGTGTCTGACCGTGTTGTAGAGCTCCTCCAGTCGGGGGATGGTGAGGAAGTGGTGGATGTTGACTCCGTTTTCGATCAGAAGTTTGACAAAGTCGACTCTGTCCAACACCAGAGCGTCCATCATAGACTGCTCCAGAGCGTTCACCTGCAAACACACGAGAGAGCGCCATACTTACTTGGATTCATGTTTCAGACACCTTTCTATACTAATACTAACAGATAACTCTTTCCAATGCAGATTAGGGACCACACGACAGCTAAACCAGATCTAACCCAGGACTAAATCAAGCCTTACGACAGGAGAAACAGATATATCACATTTGCAGACATTTTACTTCAGTTGAACTCTGTTAGATTGCCAGGATTGCACTAACTTATCTTCACGGAAAAGTGTATAATAGAAACACTGGTCCACTGACAGTTGCGGTTCAATCCAAGTACGTATTAACTCGGTTGGTAGAGTGATTGTCCATTGATCCTAAGGTTGGCGGTTCAAATCCCGCTCTTGACATAAATATAACTGGTGGAGCGATTAGATCCACTGACCCACAGGTTGGCTGCTGTGATTCCAGCTCCCACAGATGAATGCTGTCGTTGTGTTCTTGGGCAAGACACTTAACCCATCTCGTCTCCAGTGTCTGTGTACATTGGTGTATGAATCTGTGTATGAATGGGTGAGTGCTTCCTTGATGTTAAGTACTTTGAGAGCCTTAAAGGTGGAAAAGCTCTATATAAAAATGTGACCATTTAACTCAGAGGTCGCAGAGGTACTGCAGGGGGTTAAGAAATCGAATGTGTTTATATTTCTTCATTTTTGAAGGATGAGGATGAACTGGTTTTCAGTGGGTTCTGGCTGTGTACTTGTCCATCACGTCTGTCTCTCTCTCTTCATTACCTTACCTCTCGCTCCCTGTCAAACTGCAAACACCTTTGCACGGATTTTATCCTTTCCTCTAGGCTACATGTGAAGAGTTCCATTACAGCTTTACTTTTACGCACAGCGGAACTTAAGATCTGCACGTACTACCACACATCAGGAAGGGGTGAGGCATCTTCATTCCCGGGGCGCCTCCTCTCTGTCCATGGAGCAACTGGGAGAGGAGTGGGACAACAGGCCTGAGTGACTTTGGTTTGGCTTTAACTGGAGATGGAGCTAAATTCAGCTCAGGATTTCAGGATAAGCCTGGACTTGTTAAGTGACTTCGATGGAATACCCCCCTAGAACTGAATGTACAATAACAGAGTAGCTGTTTATACATGACACTAGGCCCAATTTAATATAAAACACAACTGTATGCCATACATATATATATATATATATAGTTGGGGGTCCCTGCTCCAGCTCTCCATCAGTTTGAGGGTCCCTGACCTGAAAAATGTTGAAGACCCCTGATTTAACTTATTTTAGTTTTGCAGTATTCACTTGTCTGTACCCAGTTGAGCAGCTCCAGTTTGCGTGGGTCTGTCTCTTTGGGGGGTTCAGGTTTTTCTTTGGCTTTGTTTTTCTTCCCTTTGGCTTTCCACTTCCCGGCCACAGTCACCACGCGCTGAGCAGCTCCAGGGCTTTTGGGACGGTCACTCGCCATTCCAATCACCGGCTGCAACACACACGAGTCACAGAGGTTTAGTTTGGGCTGAGAAATATAAAAATGTACTTCTTTTTTGTGTTAATTGTTTTTTATTGATTAATTACAACTTACAATTTTATGTTTTCTCATTAAAAACAAATACATGTGGATTTCAGGAACATAAACAAGATCACTAGGTAACTTTTCGGCTGGGGTTTGCTACCTCCTGATCTCCACTGAGTCATTATTGCTTAGTCTGGGATGTTCCACAGTATGGCATTAAACAAATTTATAGCATTTGTTCTATTACAGATGTTTTATTGCTTTAAGTGAATAAATAAATAAAAAACAAAATCAACTTGAATGCCGACAGTGGGTGGAGCTATATCTTCTGAGCTGTAACTTGGCCTGGTGGAGTCATAGATAGATAACTTTAATGCCATACTGTGGAGCATCTCAGTCAAAACAATAACATTTTTGAGCAGACAAACAGGTGATGGAGCCGCCAACAGAAATTACACAGTGCTATTTTAAATGTAATTCAGATATTGGTGTTATTTTGTGTTTTAAGGAGAATTATCAGGGCGTTTGGGGCTGACCGGCCAGTGGAGTCCGTAGACAAAGATCTGGTTGCGTGCGATGTCGACTCTGTTCCAGGCCAGAGCCAGACTCAGCTGATCTGTGGCACAAGCGTTTGTCCCTGGAACGAATATGAATTTAGAAACGATTCAGAATAAATTACATGTAAACAGTTATTTGAGAAAAACATGAACAACAATGAAAATATTGTTCAATCTCTTTTTAATCAAACTTCATTAAAAACAGACCTGGACTTGTGTTTTGTTTCATTCACACATTTAAACAAACAAACCCTGCAGATTTAGGCTGAGTTCTTCTCTCAGAGCCTCTTTATACGAGAAAGTTTGTGGGTAAAAACGACCAAATATTTTATCGTAAGTGCCTCTTTTTTGTTTAGATGGTGAGAGCGTTTTGGGTGCTTAGAAATGCAAAAATCTGAAACCGCCCTCCAGAGTGGAAAAGTTGAACACGCTCTGCTGTAGCGTTTCCGTCTCCACTGCCCTAGACGAAGAAATCTGGTCAGATCTGCTCAGGTCGCGTTACGCGTTTATGTCACATCCATCACCACCTCGCATCATCACCGAGTCGCCTGGCATGCAAACCCAATCGAATTCCACACACTTTTGCGTCACCGTATGCACGCAGATTTCCTCCAGAAAACACTCGTCCTAAAAGCGGAATAAAAGGTGAATACACGACACCTGCGTCTTCTGTTCAGGCCGTCATCATATAAACGTAGTCTTAAACTGAAAACACTCTGTTCCACCTTGTGATGTCATGCAGTAACACAAGATGAGCTCTAGTGTGTTCTCAAACTCCATGTACCTTCACTGGAATAATTTCGATAATATCAGCCTGATTTCTCCTGAACTAGGCAAGGCAAGGCAAGTTTATTTGTACAGCACAATTCGTACACAAAGTAATTCAAAGTGCTTTACAGAATAAGAAATACATTAAAATCATAATAAAAACAAATCAAAACATAAATAATCATGAAGATTAAGATTAAAAAAGAGAGATAAATTGGAGAGAAGAGTGCGGAATGAAAACCTTTCAGTTATTTGCACAGTTAAACAGAAATGTTTTGAGTCTGGATTTAAACAGCGTCACAGAAGAGTCTGTCTCACATGTTCAGACTGTTCCAGGTTTTAGCTGCATGAACCTGAAACTCTGACTCCCCTTGTTTAGTCCTGACTCTAGGCACCAGCAGGAGGCCGGTCCCTGAGGTCCTCAGAGTGTGAGATGGTTCATATGACACTAACATGTCACAGATGGACTTTGGTGCTCGGCCATGGAGAGACTTGTACAAAAGCAGAGCTGCTTTAAAGTCTATTCTCTGAGGCACAGGAAGCCAGTGCAATCACTAAAGGTAAAAGATATTGTAGCTGTTAACTTGAAAACTCCTACTTCATGACATCACAAGGTGGAACAGACTAATAATGCAGGATTACTCAAACATGTGCGAATGACACAAAACAGAACGTCCAGGTTTTATAACATGGCTTAAAGCTCTCAAGCATTAAAAAATAGTACAAAAACAGTGATTTTTGTAAATAAACTCTTCGTCTTATTGGTGGTTTTCAGATTCTACACTTTCTTTTCTTTTCTCACCTTTGAGCAGAGCGGTGAGGATGGACATCTCGATATCCTGCTGTCCCTCAGAGCCCATTCGAAACACTGTGATCTGAACAAACAACACATTTAGGACATTTTGTTCTGAAACTCAAATTTGCACACAATACTTCAGTTATTGGCTGTGATCACACTCGAACAGATGACAAAACTGAGGCTAGAACTAAAGCTGGACGAGACCGAGACCAAATACATCACCTAACTAGTATACAGTCTGGACAAAGGAGAATTTTTGAAGTCAATATTTACATTTTTTGCCTATTGATTAGACTGCGTCACAGCACTGGGACACTAATGCTCCTTCCTTGTGTTGTTCAGCTCAAATGTCTGACTTTCTGAGTGGAAGTTGCACATAATTTTGAGATTCTTATACATCATTTTAGTGTTGTAAACAGTGATGACGTAGGTGCGGTTGCGTGCACATTTTGGCAACAGAAATATGGCGGAACTCAGCAGCATGTCAAGCTACGCGAAAGGATTACCTCAACAAGCTGACTTAGACAAATGGTGTCAGGCGGCCAGATCCTTGTGCGATCAGTGAGTGGGTGGATGATGTTAAGACGTGGTCAGATTGCCAGAGATATATACGTATTTAATAGAGAAACCGAGCGTGTACACCCCAGAGAAATTACGAGCCTACGAGTCACTGCATGCCTACGAATACGTTTGTCTGTGGTCATGTACAGGGCGAGAAATACCATGACATCGATTCAGAGTTTTGTGTGTTAACATCCAAAGTCCTTCCTAGTCAAAGGTAAAGACACAAGACCGCGATGTTTGAGGCTTGGGTTGTTATCAACAAACGAGAAACGTACGTCCTCATAGCCAGTTGCACTTGTATGGTCGCGGTAAGTAGACTATGATGGTTGTTATGCCAAAATGAATTATGTTTTTGTGCCTTTTAACTGTCTCATAAACTGGATTTGAAATGAATGTTATGAATGAACAGTCAGTCATGTAAGAAGACAGACCCAAAATCTGTTTCAATCATCTCACTAGACACGTCAGAGCAAAATCAGGTGACACTTCTGAGAAAAGCAGCAGAGGGCAGTCGAGTCCAGTCGATGTCAAAGTCTCACAATAAAAGGTCTGATAAAAATCCCAAAGTTATCAAAACAATATGACCTAATGGACCTAACCAGACTATTGGGAATTTGGACACGAGAAACACATGAGGCAGGTTGAGTTTTTTTTTTAATGAAGTGAACCTTAAATTGGGAGAATGCTGTCAACAACTTCTAAAATAGTTTCTGCTCAAAATTGCGAATGACAAATATTTACAGTGTGTTTCTCGGTATTCGACCAAAAGCACATGATCGTACACAGATCAGATGATGAAGAAATGTCGCATGTGAACTTTTGACACGCTCATGAAAGCAGCGTGAGAGCCCGACAGCGAGTACTTTGTCTCTGACCTAATGGCCTTGACTTTTGGGGGTTCCCCAGGGGTCAGTCCTGAGACCTGCGGTATTTCCACCTCGAATTCCGTGTAATTTATTTAGTGTACAGTTACATGATGCCCTAAATGACGCTCTTAGTGTAAGTCAAGGGTCTGTGTTTTTTCTCAGACTTGTGCGTTCTCAAAATTATTTATTTATTTATTGCTCATGGTATTATTTTGTTGGCATCAACTTAAAGAGAACAACAACAACAAATCTGACAATTAACATAAATACATATTCCAGCCATTATTTGCCTTGTCTTTGCAGCATGAACAAAAGGAACGGGAAGAAGATAAATCTTATAAACCCTGCTCCTTTCAAAGATTAAAAAAATATAATAACATTTATTATTTAATATCCTCTTATTGATTATGGTGAATATATTTGATGGTATGATTATTACATGAACACCACAGATGATAAAATAAAGTCTAATTCCTTTAGTAATGACTGCAAACAAGCTCATAATATGTGTTTATGTGAGATTTGAACTAGTGATCGTGTAGTTCCTAGATGAATACTTAAGCACTACACCACAGTCACCTCAAATAAAATATGTATTGTTGAGTTGAGTCTCTATAAAATATTTAAAACCTACATTATAAGGCTTATCAGTATTATGGTTCATGGTGATCAACTTATATGAACAAATGAATGACACACAAATGACAACGAACTCAATGGTATTTATATTTATTGAATGAAAATGTAAGATGATAAAAAAATGGCAAAAATAGACAAACAACTACATATATAAACTGACTTAAACGGCCTGTACCTGATTTTTACCCAGTACATTTGAGCAAAATGTGTCTTGCCCAAGTACAGATATATTGTATAAGCAGCTCTTGAGGTCAAAATAAGTTCACTGTGTGCTGCGTGCATGTAATTAGGCAGTATTTTATTATCAGACAATCAGTTAGTGTGTGTTTGCATGCTACTTGTTGTCATCTCTACCGTTAAAACTCTGAAAGCTCTTATAAACTCATTGTGGTGAATAATTAGGATACTCTGAATGCATTTGGACCACTGCAAACCATTTAAAATGAATTGTTTATCATGTTTTTAAGACAGTAAAAATCAGGTAGAGCGCCTTTAAGTCCTGAGGATGATTAGTCTCCTCCTCTGAAACCTACCAGAGACTTTTTCTTCATGCATTCGGTCACCATGAGGAAGATCTGCTGAGCCTGACTGCGGCTGTAGTTAAAGGTTTTCTGAATCGTGACCAACAGTTGATCTTTGACGCCTTCACTGACCGTCCTGGGAAACACAAAATATAAAAACATAAAGGGTCAGTATTGGCATTTTATGTGTTATAACTTTATTATTGTGTAAAAAAAATTCTTAAGCTTTTGCACAGCTTGGATTGTCTGCATCTGATTTGCAGTTTGAGCTCCTATCAGATTTTTTTTTTTTAGACAGTTTTAGTCCACAAAGCTGCAAATTAATGTGTTCATAGTGAATAATTAGTTAGAATAATTAGAAGAAATTCCTCTAGAAATAAAGTTCATACAAACAAGAAACTAGGCAATAGAGTAAAATCCAGATCAAGTCTCTGAAATTAGTTAACCTATTCTATTTTCATTTTCACAAGGATGGTACTATGTATTTGATAAGGTAACTTGATTTTGCTTTACATGTGATATTAATACAAATTTAAAACATCATATGAACAGATGGCTTCATGGTTGGAGCCAGTGTGACCCTCGGAGCTGGTCTGACCTTCCTGATGTTGTATTTAAAACCATTGTAACGTTTCTGTTTATCTCCTGAATCAGAATATTCCACGTCAGAAATGCTTTTAACCTTTTGTGCATAAATTATAATGGATGTGGGGTGAAAGGTTCGACATTATCTGGGATTTTATTCAGAGGAAATGGTGTCTTGACAAAGCATTGTGATAATCATGGGTTTGTCCAGAGTAAGTAAAAGTTAAATTAAATGACAATTAAATGTAATCACAGTTTTAAGAGTATTTTTAATTTGTTTATCTATGTGGGTCACTTGTAAGAATATTTTTTGTCATCTAAAAATCGTACCCATCTTCCTCGCAGTACTTGTGCGCAAAGGAGAGTATGTCAGATGCCCTCCCGCTGCCGTCACACACCACCACAGGCACAGGGGGCTCCTCCTTCAGACTCTCCAGGACGATAGAGATCACATTAGGCCCACCCTCCAAAATCAGACAGACCACGGGCACGCCATGACCCAGACCTGTCAACACAAATGTATGTGTTAATGAGAAAAGTCTATAATTTTTTGTTTTTATGTTAAAATAAGGATAAGAGACACTAAAGAGGGACTATGTAACTTTTCTGGTGGAAGTTCTACCACTTGTATGTCTCTTTGTTTCATAGTATGACCTTAAACAAAAATATCTCCATCTAGACAAGCTGATTTAGTCATAAAAAACACCTTTAATTAGAGATAAAACAGGCAGTGGCGGTTCTAGGATTTTTCTGAAACAGGGACCATTAAGGGGAGACATGTTACATTCAGGGGCCAAGTACACTCTGCAATCAAGTACACAAATGATTAATTCAGTACAGTGCAAATACAAGTGTAGACAGTAAAAAAAGAAGAAAAAAGCCCTCCACAGATCTGTTTTTTCTCCCATTAAGCTGATGTGACGCAATAGGTCTACTGCTGCCAAGAGTTTAGGAGTGGAATTGCAAAAATTGTTCTTCTCGTCAGTTGATTGACAGAACAGGGGCACTTCAGGGGTCAGTCAGATTAGAGGTGGGGCCAGGGACTCCTGTGGCCCCTCTCCTTGAACCGCCATGCAAACAGGTGGCAAACAATCCACCAGAAAAGTTACACAGTGCACCTTTTAAGAACGTCAGCACAAATATTACTTTAAAAAACGATACAAATCCAAACTTTGTAGAACACAAGTTTATAGATTATTCAATATGACAATGATCAGTGCCTTTATGCATTAGAGTAGCTTTTGGTATTGGTGAATATATCCACATATGTGAGGGCTGCTTTGCCAACTGTCCTAGAAAACATTACAGTTATGACAAATACTCTAATATCCAAACATCAACAACAGCTCTCTCTCTCTGGTCTCTCTGGTCGTCTCTGGTCGTCTCTGGTCGTCTCTGGTCGTCTCCGTTTCAGTTGCAGTGAGTGGTGACGGCTGAGCCTCCCTTTGCGGTCCCTGCCTCTCAAACAGCCCCAGGCATAGGATGACAAAGGGAAACCCACAGGTCACATGACACAGGCGCAGGGATCACATGGTCACATGACCACAGCACAGATCTCAGGATCATAGCACAGGGAGGGCATCTGAACATTCAGCGTTCACAGTTAAACTCACGCGTGTTGATCTTCTGCAGGGAGATGTGCTTCTCCAGCTGTCTGCGCAGTCGCACCTCTGCTCCGTACTTCCCTGTGGTCCCGTTATCAGCGAGGATGAAGTGAGAGTGAGAGCTGTTCAGGACGGACAGTTTACTCAGAGGGTTGGACATGGTCTGGTACGGACGAGTCACCTGAAAAAGACTTCAGGTCAGTACAGGGAGGACTGTATGTCAGGAGGCAGTATATTCACCTACTGTTATCATGGCATTACTCTGTCAAAACACCAAAGACTTCCATTTGTGCAAGACTCACATCTTTGCCGATAAGGTCCTCCTTGTTCTCGATGATTCCCCAGGGAGCGATGCCGATGGCACAGACTTTTCCTCTGGACTTGGAGGAGTGCTCCTTCAGAGCGTCTCCAACATGGCGGATCACTCCTGTTATGACAAAAAAGAGACAAACCTGCTTCAACATGTGTCACCAGACTCAGCTGAGCAAAGATCTGATGACCAAACCCACACTGAAAGATTCTATCTGCAGCAGGAACCACAGAGTTTAAATGATGGTGGAACCAGATAGGTATGATTTGGTTGAACTGGTTTGGACAAGATCTGACTGGTAGCTACTTGCACAAAGTGGGTCTAATAAGGGTTTTTTCATTAGTTTTTTGTTTAAATGTTTAAATGTTAAAACTAGAAACTCACTAGAAACTCTTGTATATTGTCTCATATATTGAACCACACCTGTACTGACTCCCCCGGTGAAGATCCAGGCTCCGGTGGTGACGCTGGCTTTGATCAGGCCCTTCCCAAAGACCTGCTTGAGTTTTGGGGGCAGCTCAAAGTTCTGCAGCCCCCCGTGGACAGACACCAGGAGAGTGGGGAGCTCCAGCTGCCACTCCTTCACCATCATCTGCAGCAGGGAGTCGGGCTTCGAGTCGTACGCCACACGGATGTACTGTGGGAGGCAGAGAGACATGTGAGGATCTGTTGGTGGTTTTAAGACTCCAGATGTGTGATGTTGTCATTCTCTCAGATGGGGGGCAAGAGCCTGTTTTTCCTTTTGAAAATTTGCAGTGATATCATGCTGGGGGTGTTATAAATGTATCTCTATGGTGGAATGTTCAGCATTTACCGTGATAACACAATGCAAACATTAGAGGAACGCAGCCAAAAGAGTTTTAAGATACATATACAAAATTTCCAGGAGCCTGTGATAAATTTGCTTGGACTTTTTTCAATATTTTTTAATATTTCTAAGTTCACACTATCCTTGGATTTCAGAAGCATGAAAAATTAAGACCGTCGTCATACTAATTGACAAGTTGAAAGAAAATTGTATGGCTTTTGAGAGAGAAAAGGTCCTCAAAATGGAGAAAGGAAGCCAAAACCTATGAATTAAACACTGCTCATCCTATGGTCATTATGTTTTTACGTACCATTGCTTTGTTGACGTGTCCTCCGCCCTGAAACTCCACCACTCCGTAGGCGTCTGTGGGCGTGGCCTGGGTGTGTTTGAGCGCGCTCCATCTCTCTCCGGGCTGCACCTCTAGGGCGGCGCTGTTCTGCTTCGGGTCCACAGACAGGGCTTTGTGCTGGCCCACCAACTGACCACAACTGCACCTGGATCGGGCAACAATAAACGATAAAACAATAGAGTTTAGTAGGAGTAGTTTTATTCGGTCATTTTGTAGCACTACAAAACAAAATAAAACAAAAGATAGACTACAACCCCATGGATCATGACCGAAAGGGTTTAGGCTGAAGTAAAAAGTATTTGTAATGTCAAATCCTGTTAAACAATGACATAATTCCAAGAAAGAAAAGTAGTGTATGAACATCAAGTTTGCATTTACAATTTCACTTACGACTTACTGTATATATAAAAGTTAGTTAGACATTACATTTTGTTACTGTGTAGCATTTCTGGGGGGAGGTGAGGAGGATATTAAAATGTGCTTTGTGCCATGGAGATGTTGTTGCATTATCGGAAATGTTCTAAAGTATGCCGCTTAACTAGTATCCTTCCACGGAAATGTTTAGGCAGACAAAATGAAAAGGCGACTTTGTAGACCTTACGTTTTTCAATGATGAAAATATATGCAAGATACATGTAAGTTTAATGCTGGAACATTCCAGAAAAAGCAATAACATCTCCATGGAGTGGACTGTCCAACAGAACACAGTTACACTTTGCACCTTTAAGTGTTACAAATATAAAAACATGTTCCTCGTCTGTGTATCGGCCAGTACCTCAGAGGGTCTTTGCTGGGGATGATCCGGGCACATTCTCGTTTTTGGAACGTTTTCTCGATCCACGCTCGGTGAACCTGTGAAAGAAACACAATTATGGTTATTCTCTCTCAGTCAACAATGTGTCTGTTTGATTTCACCTCAACTGCACCGAACAAATCACCTCCCAGCTCTAGCAATTTCTATGTGTGTGTGTAAAATGTACTTGCTGTTCCCGGAATCACATTAAAAGACAAGAAAAGGTTACTAGATATAACCCAAGTTCTATGAGTGAGCTCCTAGAGAAGACCTGTTGTGCAAATATGACACCTGTGGATCATCATGTTATTATTCGGACATTTTAAATCACAACATTCATATAAAACGCCTTAATAAAATAAAAATGTGCATTGACTTCCACGTTAGAAAACTACAGGCGTCACCGTAAATGTCATCACAACAAAGAGCCGTGTAGCTGTCAGCACCTCCAATGGGTAGCGACTGGGTATCATTAAGAAGTTGCCGATACGATACATACCTCGATACAGTGAGGTTTCGTTTCAATATATTTCAAAACAATTCGATTCAGTCCAATAAAAAATAAAGGCTAAATCATGTCTGTGATACTAAAAGTCTTTGTTAAACCACTTAAGTTAATATGAAAAAAAACAAAACAAATTTACTCATCAAAACTGTTAAAATGTCAAATGTGTCACATAAACAAGTTTCCTTCATCTAAACAAGCAAAAAAACTGCAGCGCTGTAACAAAATAATTTAGTAAAACACACCAAAAAATACTCCTGGCGATATATCGATACTGTATCATCACATTAAACGATATGATATTTTGATATTTTGTTATTTTTGCATGACCCCAGTAGTGAGTAGCATTTTTTTTTTTTCTTTTTTGTGAAAAAATTACTCAGAACCTTATGCGTATCACAAATTAAAATAAAAATAAATTGGAGAAGGAAGGAAGTACAGAGCAGTGGGCGTGTATCGGTGAATAAACATTACTCAAACATGCACGAATTACGCAAGTTGGAAAGTTAATTAAAACCTTTCCGTCGTATCTGGGTGATTAGTTTGAAATTTTCTATTCTTATAATCTTTTTTTTCTGAAATTTAAAAGAATAATTTGTATTTCTTTGACTTCCTATCATTCATTACCAGTCTTTTTCTGTCAGTGTTGAGCTCTTTGTCCCACACTGACCATTTCCTACATTCTCTCCATGTCCGCGGCTCTAATGCATCGAAGGATCTGGCTAATTTCGGGAGCCCATTCTTTTCTGTTTTAAATCCTCTTTCTCTCTGCGTGGCTTAATCCGGTCTAAACGCCGGACTTTGTGCCTTTAAGCCATTACTCCACTAATGACCGGCTCCATTGTGCTGGCTTAAGTCGGAGCGTGTGGGTTAGATTCCCGCTCTCTGTAATGGCAGATTAAACTCCTCACATGACATGCATTTGCGCCGGTCATGTGAAATGAAACAAGCTGCACATTCAGATGCTATTAGAATGAAAATACTGTATTAAAACAACAAAGCGGACATTGTAAACAAGTTTGCACCAAGACTTACAAGGAAATGCGTTTAAAATTATCTTAGAATGAGACTTTAGTTTGAAATATGGGTCTCAAAAATGTAAATTATAACGCATTTAAGATGATATCAGTGAAAATATGGTCACAAAACTACTACATTCCACATTTTTAGTAACATATTTGTCCTGTTTTCTTTTTGCTGCTTCACATAATAAATTGAAACTGATTTGTCTCTGTATATAAATCAAATTTAGTCCGTTTTTAAACCCAAACAAGTTGAAGTTTGTGTCTGTTTACGCAAATTCAAACTGATTTTTGTGCAATTTATTTTAAAAATTACCAATTTGTGCGCAAACTTTTCTCCATTTTCACTTTTCAGAGTTTTAAAATATGCTTTTTTCCACTGTGTCGCCATGTGACCTGCTCCCATGACCCTGTGAATACCATTTGATTTCAATTAACCTCAATGAAGTCTTTGTTTCCGTGTAAAACAGTGAAATTCTTGACAATATTTCACTCCTAAATGTCATGGTGAATTTTGAAATTATATCAAAGCAAACGTTTTTACAAGCCCAAAGGATAATAAGTATATTTTGAAATGAGTTTTTAGTTATTTAAGGTAAACAAAACGGACAAGTGGATGTTGATATTGTAAATCTTTTCCATTAAACAAACCTTTACAAAGCCATATCTTCAGATTTTGTGTCTTCATTCTTGACTGGTTCACTCCACTCCTTGGTCTTGGCTCCTGGTCTTTGGTCTTGCGTCTTTTCTTGATCCTGGTCGGGTCCCTGGTCTCTGGTCCCATCTTCTGCTGCTGACTTCTGCTCCTGTCTCCTTCTCCTGTATGGTCCCTGATCTGGCCCTGGTCTGGTCCTGGTCTAGTTTCTGTTCCTTACTCTCTGGTCCTGGTCTGGTCCTTGCTACTGTTCGTTGTTCTTGTCCTCTGCTTTTCTCTGGTCTAGTCCCTGCTCCCTGGTCTCTGGTTTGGTCTCGAGCCTGGTTTTAGTTTAATCTTGGACCTGTCAGTGGTGTCTGGTCCTGGTCTGGACCTGTTATTGTCAGCTGCTCCTGTCTGATCTTCTGGTCTTTGATCCTCGTCTTGTCCTTGCTTCCCTGGTCTCTGCTCTGGTCTCTGGACCTGGTCTATGGCCCCTGGTCTGGTAACTGGTCAGGTCTCTGGCTTGGGTCCTAGCCTGGTCTGATCTGGTGCCTCGTCTGGTGTCTGGTCTGGTTCCTGGTCTTGTCTCTAGTCTTTGGTCCCTGTTCTGGAGTCTGGTCTGGTCTCTGGTCTGGTTTCTGGTCTGGTCCTGGTCTGGTCTCTGGTCTCATCTTTGGTCTGGTCTCTGGTCTGGTTCCTGATCTTGTCTCTGGTCTTTGGTCCCTGGTCTGGTCTCTGGTCTGGTCTCTGGTCTGGTCTCTGGTCTGGTCCCTGGTCTGGTCCCTGGTCTGGTCTCTGGTCTGGTCCTCCTCCTGCTCCTTTTCTCTGCTCCTGTCTTCTTCTCCTTCTTCTGCTCCTTTTTGATCTGGTCCCTAGTCTAGTTCCTGCTCCCTGGTCCCTGGTCTCTGATCTCTGGTCTCTGGTCTCTGGTCTGGTCTCTGGTCTGGTCTCCGGTCCTGCTCCAGTCTGTGTGCTGGTCCTCGGAGCTTCGGGGTAGCCTTTATGCGTTCTGTGCGTTCATATGATGAGCATGTGAGCTCAGGCCTCTTTGTTGGTCCCATGACTCTCTAATCCAGGAGCAGTCCCATGATCCCTGCTG
Organism: Boleophthalmus pectinirostris; assembly: GCF_026225935.1. NCBI lineage: Eukaryota > Metazoa > Chordata > Actinopteri > Gobiiformes > Gobiidae > Boleophthalmus > Boleophthalmus pectinirostris. Next base: position 37,809,663 of record NW_026571140.1, read on the forward strand.
CCGCCCGCCGTCTTCCACCGCTCCGACCAAATCAGCTTTGAGAAACACGCCGAAAAACTTCTGTCTTTGCAAATTTAATCACGAACAAAAGCTCAAAAGTGCAAACGCCGCGCTCAAAGTTTGTATAAAGCAAATTCAGACTTTATAGTTAATATGGAAGACTATATTTATTTCACTAAAACATTGTTAACGTCTTTATAGTTAAAGCTGCATTGTGTAACTTTTCTGGTCAGTCAAATTCTTTTCTTTTCTCCATGGAGACTAAACCAGACCATGTTACAAGTCAGATTTGTGGAGAGGCGACCCCGCTCACAGTCAGAATGTGTGTTTTTCAAGGGGTTTTTTGAGCTATAAAACCAACTCTAATTGAAAAAATGTAAGGTTTAATGTCATACTGTGGAACATTCCAGACAGAGCAGTGACATATCCATAGCAACAAGCAGGCGACGGGCCCCCAACCAAAAAGTAACATAGTGCACCTTTAAGATATTACCAAAAATTGTGTCTAGTTTTTTCTTGCTTTTCTTTTTTCTTTTGGTTATTTAAGGTTATAAATTTACTACATGAGGTTAACAAGGGCCAAAGTTTGTCTAAATTGCACACGAGTTATGATTAGACTCATAAAAATAAACAACAACACTTTTATTTTGTTAAATGAAGGTTTAAACTGTCAGAAAAATGCCTTCTTTGTGCGGAAATTGTCCTTGAATTTTGGATGGAAAAACAAGAAGCTCTATGAAAAGGAGACTCTCACAGAATCAATTTTAACATTTTTTCAGGGTTTATATGAATCCAATCTGTTCTAGACTTAATTTTACATTTTTGGAAATGTTAATTAAGTAACACTGGACCAAAGTTCCTGTTTAACTCCAAAAAGGGTTATATTAACGTTTTGAGAGTAAATGGATAAAACTTTGTAGGATTATCCTGATTTAGATGAACAACACACAGAGGTGTTTTATTTTTACACTTTATTTTAGTTAATTTAAGATGAAATTATGTACAAAACTGGTTCAAACTGGTCTTCTTTGTTTGAAGTGGTGGGTGGGAGCTGCCAAATTAACACTAAGGGAAGCTGAATTAACAGTGCAATGTCATTAACATTGCACTGTCTTCCTATGGCCTCTTATATAAAGCTGTGATTTGTACATTTACATTTATATAATTATGTCTTATTTGACACCTGTTTCTTTTTTGCTGTTTAATTAGAATTTATTATCACCATTTATATTTTTTCTCTCTTTGTTATTATATTATATTGTGATGTGTGAGCTTCTGTGTCTAAATAATTTCCTTTGTGGATCAATAATTAAAAATTAACATCAACCATGTCAACTCTGGCAAATAACTCCAACTCAAACCCCTATTACATTTTGTGTTAAAAACAACTCTGAAATATTTACCCTGAAATTTTAACCCTCCAGTTTTTGTGGTGTACACAGTGTTCAGTTCACCACAAACACTTTACTTGTCTTTTACTTGTCTGTTTTAGAAAGTGGGGTTTAAATGTTCAGTTTTGAAACACAGAGGGAGAAAAGTTTGAGCAGGTTTGATTTGCAAAGGAGGGATTCAGAAGCCTCTTTTCGTGGAACTCTTATGTAATCAATGAACCAAACAACTGGTACCAGGAATCTGAGGCAAACACCACAGGTCTCTGCTCACACTCACCGCAGGCCTGTGTCGTATACTGCTGTGATAGAAATTTAGATTGTGGAAAGATTTCTTTCAGTCAGTCATTAACATGTGTAAAAGTTCATCAGACATAACTGTCTCCTCCTTCAGGAAGCCCTTTGTTATCATCAACTGTATGTTTATTTAGCACCAGCCTCTGAAACCAAAGTCACTCTGCTTTGAACTTGTATTTCTGTATAAATACTCAGAGCTCAAATACTCTGGGGCAGATACTTGGGCAGATACTGGGGAGAGACTTGGAAGATGGAGTAAGATGTGGTAGGGACATGCTTCTGGTGGAGAGAGGCTGTTGGTCTGTGGTCAGGGCAGGACTAGGCCCTGTCCACATCTGCTGTAACAAGAATAAACTTTGGTCTATATTCCAAAAACTCATCGCGCTTCGCAAATGGGTTCATTATTTTATCTTCAAGAGATATATAAGGCTACGTTCAGACTGCAGCCTGAAGTGACCCAAATCCGATTTTTTGGCCCCTGTGTGACCTGTATCTGATCTTTTAATGACACAGATGACACATGACTGAATGACACAGATTCGATTTTTTCAAATGTGACCCAGGACACTTGGATATGTGCTCCTAAAACCAATACATATCCGATCTTTTGACATACAACTTCAGTCTGAACGGCCAAAGCGCATTCATCCACCTACACGTTATCAACAAGCCACAAATGAACACAAACGTTCTTCTCGTCATACGAAAATTGTTAATGAACTCCGTGTCACTGAAGCAAAGCACATCGCTGTCCCACCACTCTTGGCTATGTCTCCGCATCCACACGTTCCTTTCAACAGACTGCCCCACAAAAGCCACAGCCAAAAACCTCGTCCTTCTCCTTCTCAATCTCCTCAAGTTGTTCATGTTCTGGCTCCAGTACGAGAGAAACTTTAAAATCTCCAGGTGCTCAATGCTCGCGTCCGTGTTTGGACAACTTCCGTAAACACAGAGACGCTCGCTGCGGTTGACGTCATCGTGTCTCCAGTGTCACATGTGGGACACTTTCGGGCCGTTTAATGTTCACACTGGAGTCACATACAAGTCACATTTAAATGGAAATGTGAACGACCTCGCAAAAACATCGGATTTCACACAAAAAATCTGAATTGAGAATTAAGCCCTGCAGTCTGAGCCTAATTTTTGCCACAGCACTGCACATGTTTTTAATTATAGTAGTCATTATTATACATTTTTCATATTTCAATAAATAAATTGTGCATAAAAAACAGAGTCAAAGATTTGTTTACTCTTAAAAGTGACTTGTGTAACTTTTCTGGTGGAGGGTCCGTCAAAAGCTTTTCTCCATGGAGATGTTATTGCTTTGTCTAGAATATTTCACAGTATGGCATTAAACCTTTCTATCTTCATGGAGACCAAACCTGACCAAGTTACAGGTCAGATCTGCGGAGAGGCGACCCCGCTCACAGTCAGAATGTCTGTTTTTGTAGGTATTTTTAGCTATAGAACCAACTCTAATTTGGTTTTATTCAATTACATTAGATTTTTTTAGATTTAATTACATTAGATTTTTATTTTATTACATTAGATTACATTATAAATTACTTATAAAATCCATAGCAACAAGCAGGTGACGGAACCTCCAACGAAAAAGTTACAGAAAGTGACTTAAATTAAAATAACTACAAGTCTTAGTGTATTTTTGGCTTACAACACAGTCAGGAGATTTCAATTTACAAATGTTTTTATAAAGTGAATTACAGTGTGTAGTTTCCATAAAGGAGCTCTGTACATGGTTTTAATAATCATGAAAAATATGGTTTAAAGTTCAGAAAAAGGTGCTACTGACGATATTAAAGCTTCTTACAGGACAAAGATCTGTTTTTTTTTTTCGTTATATTGTTCATATATTTTATTCTTGAGTCTGTACCTTTTCTTCTGTGTGTGTGTCTGTGCTGCTCTAATGTAAGGCATGCGCTCCGTGTCTCATGAGCTCAGGTCACACTCACGCACAACGCACAACACACAACACACAACATCTGCACCGATCTGATCACGAACAACAAACACACAACCTTAAATACACACACGCACACTTTTATAGACAGGAACACACACACTCTGGTCTGGTCTGGTCCAAACACACAACATTAAATACACGTACGCACAGTTTAACACACAGAAACATACACACACTCACCGAGGACACACAACATTTGCACTAATTCGATTACGAACAACAAACACAACATTAAATACACATACGCACAGTTTAATACACACAAACATACACACTTACTGAGGACGCACAACATCTGCACCAATTAGATCATGAACAACAAATACACAACATTAAATACACGTACACACTTTTATACAAAGGAACACACACACTCTGGTCTGGTCCCTGGTCCAAACACACAACATTAAATAGACATACACACAGTTTAATACACAGAAACACACACACCGTGGTTTGGTCCAAACACACAACATTAAATACACGTACACACAGTTTAATACACAGAAACACACAGACTGACTGAAGACGCACAACATCTGCACTAATCTGATCACGAACAATAACACACAAACACACAAAATACACACACAGTTTAATACACAGAAATACACACACTCTGGTCTGGTCTGGTCCAAACACACATTAAATTAACATACGCACACTTTAATACACAAACACACACACACACACACACACACACACACACTGAGGAGGCACAACATCTGCACCAATCAGATCATGAACAATAAATACACAACATTAAATACAAATACACACAGTTTAATACACAAAAAACACACACACTCTGGTCTGGTTCCTGGTCCAAACACACAACATTAAATACACATACACACAGTTTAATACACAGAAACACACAGACTGACTGAGGACGCACAACATCTGCACCAATCTGATCACGAACAATAAACACACAACACACAAAAATACACACACAGTTTAATACACAGAAATACACACACTCTGGTCTGGTCTGGTCCAAACACACATTAAATTAACATACGCACACTTTAATACACAAACACACACATACACACACACACACACACACTGAGGACGCACAACATCTGCACCAATCAGATCATGAACAATAAATACACAACATTAAATACAAATACACACAGTTTAATACACAAAAAACACACACTCTGGTCTGGTTCCTGGTCCAAACACACAATATTAAATACAGATACACACAGTTTAAATCACAGACACACACACACTCACTGAGGACGCACAACATCTACACTAATGTGATCACAAACAACAAACACACAACATTAAATACACATACACACAGTTTAATACGCAGAAACACACATAAACACTGAGGACGCACAACATCTGCACCGATCTGATCACGAACAACAAACACACACAAACACACATCCACACTTTAATACATAAAAACACACACTCTGGTTTGGTCCCTGGTCCAAACACACAACACTAAATACACATACACACAGTTTAATACACAAAAAACACACACACTGGTCTCGTTGCTGGTCCGAAGACACAACATTAAATGCAGGTACACACAGTTTAATACACAAAAACACACACACACACTCACTGAGGACGCACAACATCTGCACCAATCTGATCATCTACAATACAAACACACACATCTACTACATACAATACAATACAAAACACACCACACACACCAAAAAACATACAAAATTAAATACAGATACACACAGTTTAATATACAAACACACACACACACAGTGAGGACGCACAACATCTACACTAATCTGATCACGAACAACAAACACACAACATTAAATACAGATACACACAGTTTAACACACAGAAACACACACACACTCACCGAGGACACACAACATTTGCACTCATTTGAATATGAACAACAAACACAACATTAAATACACACACACGCAGTTTAATACACAAAAAACACACACTCTGGTCTGGTCCCTGGTCCAAACACACAACATTAAATACACGTACGCACAGTTTAATTCGCAAAAACACACACACACACTCACTGAGGACGCACAACATCTGCACTAATCTGATCACGAACAACACACAACATTTAATACACAGAAACACACACAATCACCAAGTACGCACAACATCTGCACCAATGTGATCACAAACAACAAACACACAACATTAAATACACACACTCACAGTTTAATACACAGAAACACACAGACTGACTGAGGACGCACAACATCTGCAGCAATCAGACCATTAACAACAAACACACACACAGCACAAACACACAACATTACACACATACACACAGTTTAACACACACACACACACATAACCATATTGCAGTGGTCCAAAGTTATTCCTCATTTACCTTAATCATTCTGTACTATTTATTCACCACAATGAATTTATAAGTCAACACAGTACATGACAGCAACAACTAGCATGCTAACAGTGCACCTCCTGATACCCAAACAAGCTTTCGAGTATTAGACAACACACAGTGAAGTAAGTACGTTAGTAAATAAGTTTTTTTTTTTTTTTATATAGAGGTTTTCACAGACATATGTCACAAAGACGCTTTACAAAGTATTACTAAGTCACTCCAGACACGGTGGTGGTGAACTACTATTGTAGCCACAGCTGCCCTGGGACAGACTGACGGAAGCGCGGCTGCCGATCGGCGCCATCGGCCCCTCCGATCACCACCATCACTCACGCACACTCCACTTTCACACTAGGCAATGTGTCTGTGTAAGTGTCTTGCCTAAGGACACAATGACAGTTTTCACGACCGGCGCCCCCCTGTGGAACCTGATTTTCTAAGTGTCTCCCATCCAAGTCCTACCCAGACCCGGCCCTGCTGAGCTTCTGAGATCTGACGACAAAAAACCGGTATGAACATGGACTCATTTTGACCTGAGGAGCTGGATTTGCATCACGAGGACTTGATTTTTGTCCCCACAATGTGATATACTCTTTCATTATCCTCTGCTCCTGTCTGGTCTGGTCCTTGATTCTAGTCTAGTCCCTGCTCCCTGATCTCAGGTTTGGTCCCTAGTCTGGTCCTGGTCTGGTCCTGGTCTGGTCCTGCTCCTGTTTGCTGCTCCTGTCTGATCTTCTGGTCCTTGATCCTTGTTTAGTCCCTGCTCCCTGGTTTCTGGTTTGGTCCTTAGCCTGATGTTGGTCTAGTCCTGGTCTGGTCCTACTCCTGTCCTTCTTCTCGTTCTTCTTCTCTGGTCTGGTCCCTAGTCTCGTTCCTGCACAATGTGATATATATAGTATACCTGTTCACTCTTATCTGCTCCTGTCGGGTCTGGTCCCTGGTCTGAGTCTAGTCCCCGCTCCCTGGTCTCTGGTTTGGTCTCTAGCCTGGTCTTGGTCTAGTCCTGGTCTGGTCTTACTCCTGTCCCTCTTCTCCTTCTTCTTCTCTGGTCTGGTCCCTGGTCCTACTCTAGTCCTTGCTCCCTGGTCTCTGGTTTGGTCCCTAGTCTGGTCCTGGTCTGGTCCTGCTCCTGTTTGCTGCTCCTGTCTGATCTTCTAGTCCTTGATCCTTGTTTAGTCCCTGCTCTCTGATCTCTGGTTTGGTCTCTGGTTTGGTCCCTAGCCCGGTCTTGGTCTAGTCCTGGTCTGGTCCTGCTCCTGTCCTCTGCTCCTGTCTTCTTCTTCTTCTTCTTCTTCTTAATCTTGTTCCTGCACAATGTGACTCTCATCTCCTCCTATCTGGTCTGGTCCCTGGTCTGAGTCTAAGTCCTTGCTCCCTGGTCTCTGGTTTGGTCCCTAGTCTGGTCTTGGTCTGTGGTATCTGGTCCTGCTCCTGTCCTCTGTTCCTGTCTGATCTTCTGGTCCTTGATCCTAGTCTAGATCCTGCTCCCTGGTCTCTGTTTGGTCCCTAGTCTGGTCCTGGTCTGGTCCCACTCCTGTTTGCTGCTCCTGTCTGATCTTCTGGTCCTTGATCCTAGTCTAGATCCTGCTCCCTGGTTTGGTCTCTGGTTTGGTCCCAAGCCCTGGTCTTGGTCTAGTCCTGGTCTGGTCCTCCTCCACTATATTACATGTGATATATACACAAAAATACACATTATTTTCCACACAAACGCTGTGTTACATGAACATAGGGATCATAAAGAGCTTTTTGAGTTCACTCCCAGGCCTCTGAATCAGCTCCGGGCAAAGAAACAAAACATCGCGGAGGCCATTTTGGATCAAAGTAGGAAACAATAAACAAAGCCGGAGCCAAGATGGAGCTTAAGGCTGTGGTGAAATGAGATTAAAGTGATTAAAGTGAATTACAAGTGAATGGGGCGGTTTGCACAATAAAGCCTCATATCACACACGCTCCATGTGACTGTAGTTTAGACAGGTTTGTACGAACAACGCTCAGATTCTTTATTATCAGCTTAAACATTTACACGCAGAAAGGTATTTCTCTGTCAAATCAAAGCCTCTTAATGTGCCAAAGTGTAGAAAAGCAGACACAGCAAAAATTGTAGAGTTAAAATTGACTCTCACAGAATCATTTTTTTCATTTTCTCATTGTTTACATGAGTCCAATCTGTTTTAGAGTTAATTTAACGTTTTTGGAAATGTTAATTAAGCAACACTGGACCAAAGTTTCTGTTTAACCTCGAAATCCAGAGTTATATTAATGTTTTGAGAGTAAACGGATAACACTTTGTAGAGTTACCCTGATTTTGCTAAACAACTCACAGAGATGTTTTATTTTTACACTTTATTTGAGTTAATTTAAGATGAAATTATGTACAAAACTGGTTCAAAACTGGCCATGTTTGTCAAAAATGTAGAAAATCAGATACACAGCAAAAACCAGAGAGTTAAAATTGACTCTCACAGAATCAATTTTAACATTTTCTCAGAGTTTATATGAGTCCAATCTGTTCTAGAGTTAATTTAACATTTTTGGAAATGTTAATTAAGCAACACTGGACCAAAAGTTTCTGTTTAACCCTGAAATCAAGAGTTATATTAACGTTTTGAGAGTAAACAGATAACACTTTGCAGAGTTACCCTAATTTAGCTGAACAACACACAGAGATGTTTTATTTTTACACTTTATTTTAATTAATTTAAATTGAAATTATGAACAAAACTGGTCTTTTCTCAGGGGAGTTTGAAGTGGTGAATGAAAGGTGCCAAGTTAACACTGATGCCGGACATAAACTGTGCGATGTTTTTGATCATTTCACTCTACACAGCAAAAACTGGAGGATTAAAATTGTAGGGTAAAATATTTCAGAGTTGTTTTTAACACCAAAAGTGTTATTTTAACTATTTGAAAGTTAAATGGGGGTTTGAGTTGGGGTTATTTGTCAGAGTTGATGTGGTTGAGGTTAATTCATCTTTCTCTAGTGTTAATTCAACTTCCTCTAGTGTTAATTTGGCTCCTCCCATTCACCACTTCAAACTCTTGTGAGAAAAGACCAGTTTGCACCAGTTTTGTTCATAATTTCAGCTTAAATTAACTCAAATAAAGTAAAAATAAAATAAAACACCTCTGTGTGTTATTTAGTTAAATCAGAATAACTCTACAAAGTGTTATCTGTTTACTCTCAAAACATTCATATAACTCTGGATTTCGGGGTTAAACAGAAACTTTGGTCCAGTGTTACTTAATTAACATTTCCAAAAATGTTAAATTAACTCTAGAACAGATTGGACTCATATAAACTCTCAGAAAATGTTAAAGTTGATTCTGTGAGAGTCAATTTTAACACTCCACTTTTTGCTGTGTACTACCAAATCGGAAGGTTTAAAAATTCACAACTCACGATTCATGTTCTCACACTATATGAACGACTTCAACGGAGCAAAACCGTCACGAGAGGCGACTGAATTTCAAACAGGTTTGATTTTCTCGTGACCTGCGATTGCCGATCGGGAGCTGGTCATGAGGTATTAATCTGTTTTTGTTACCCCATGTTTACTACACGAAGCAGGACACATGATTTAGCCAAAACTCATCCCGATCCCAAAAACAGTGGAGAAAAGTGGAAAATTGGCTCAAAAAGGGCCAAAAATCACACAGTGTACACATGGCTTAAGGGAAGTTGAATGAACACTGCACTGTTGTTAACGTTGCACTATGACCTCTTGTATAAAGCTGTGATTTTATATTTTTTACATATCTATTTTATTTTGCTACTTATTTAGAATGTATTATTACCATTTATATTTCACTCTTTGTTATTATGTTATATTGTATGTGAGCTTCTGTGTCCAAATAATTTCCCTTGTGGATCAATAAAGTTTGTCTAAGTCTAAGTCTGTTAACTTCAACCACATCAACTCTTGTAAATAACCCCAACTCAAGCCTCCATTTAACTTTCAAATAGTTAAAATAACACTTTTTGTGTGAAAAACAACTCTGAAATATTTTAAACTTAAATTTTAACTTAAGTTTTAAAAATGACCCTGTTCTCTGCATCCTCCTCTTCCTCGTCCTACTCTTCCTTCTCCTCCACTTCCTCCTCTTCCTCCTTTTTCTCCTCCTCCACTGCCTCCTCCTTCTCTTCCTCCACTGCCTCTCCTTCTCTTCTCCTCCTCCTTCTCTTCCTCCTCCTTCTCTTCCTTCTCCTTCTCTTTCCTCCTCCTTCTTCTCTTCCTTCTCCTACGTCTGTTCCTCCACTTCCTCCTCCTTCTCTTCCTTCTCCTTCTCTTCCTCCTTCTTCTCTTCCTTCTCCTCCACTTCCTCCTCTTCGTCCTTTTTCTCCTCCTCCACTTCCTCCACCTTCTCTTCCTCCTCCACTTCGTCCTTTTTCTCCTCCTCCATTTCCTCCTCCTTCTCTTCCTCCTTTTTCTCCTCCTCCACTTCCTCCTCCTTCTCTTCCTCCTCCTCCACTTCCTTCTTTTCCTCCTCTTCCACTTCCTCCTTCTTCTCCTTCTCTTTTTCTCTCTTCTACCTCCACTTCGTCCTCTTCCTCCTCTTCACTCTCCTCCTCTACCTCCTCCCCCTCCTCTTTCTTCTCCTCCTCCTCTTCCTCCTCCTGTTTCCTGTCCTCTTTATCCTCTGGGGTCGGGTCACATGTTTCATGTGCTGCTCATTAAAAGCATCAGACGTCACATGACTGAGGGACGGGGGCGGGACGACTCACACTAAATAATGGTTAAGGTTTTAGAAGAATACTTTTTCTCTCACACCATTTTGGGAAGTTTTTTGACATTGCAGAGTTTCCTCCCACAACACAAAAGTGCACTTTAATATCCCAATGAGAAAGGAGCACATGGAAAAGTTACTTCAAAATAAAATTACTCAAGTAGAAATACAAAGTAGTGATCCAAGAAATTACTTAAGAAAGAGTAAAAAAGTTTGTGGGAAAATTACTGAAATACTTATTACTCAAATAAGAGTAACTTAAACAGAAACTGTCAGGCCACAACATCTGATTTATACTTTAATTACATTGCGTAACTTTTCTGTTGGAGGGTCCATCAAACACTTTTTTCCATGGAGATGTTGTTACTTTGTCTGAAATGTTTCACAGTGTGGCATTAAACCTTTCTATCTTCATGGAAACCAAACCAGACCAAGTTACAAGTCAGATCTGTGGAGAGACGACGAAGAGAGAGAGAGACGAAGTCCGAAAGTCTTTTTTTCTAGGTATTTTTGAGCGATAAAATCACCTGTAATTGAATAAATGTAAAGTAGAGCTGTTTAATGTCACACTGTGGAACATTTTAAGCAGAGCGATGATACCCATAGAAACAAGAAGGTGATAAACCCCCAACTGAAAAAGTTACACAGTGCACCTTTAAGTCGAGCAAAAACGTTAAATAATGCACAAAATCTGGTAATGTTCAAATTAAATCATTTCATATTGTCACATAAAACTTTTGTCACTTGTAGAGTTACTCACAGTGGGAAAAGAAACCACAACATTAACTCATGTCAGAGCTTTGTTACACTGTCAAATACTGAATACTGTATTTTTCGGACTATAAGTCGCACCAGGCAAAAAATGCAAAATGAAGAAGAAAAAAACATAATAAGTCACACTTTTTCGGGGAAACTTATTATATAAAAACAGAGACCAGAAGCCGACATTTCATCTTGGAAGTCAAATTCTAGTAAAAACAATAGAAGAGAGAACAACAGACTGTTAACGTCACATATGAACAGTTCTTCAGATAAACTATAACATAAACAACAGAACAGAACAAGTTTAACAAACTCTCCATCTCACTCCAAATCACTAAATCCATTCAATTCTTCATCCTCGGTGTCACTTCTGAGTAACTCCGCGACCTCCAGAGGTAAACAGAGCGCCGCTTCCTCTTCTGTGTCGCTGTCGTCAGACTCAGCATCAGTTCCAGTTAGAATTATTCCGGTCTTTCTGAATCCCGACAGGATGGTTTCGGTGTCGAAAAGGACAAAAGTGTGGCTCTTTGCTGAGGGTGTTCCAATCAGTGGGAGCAGGTAGAGGGTGCACTTGGAAAAAAGGATCAAAACTCAAACACAACAGGACTCCAGGCACTCCAAAGCCCTGATGAAGACCAGTTCTCGTCGACACATGTTGGCTTTGGCCATTTAAATAAAGGCCTTTTACTATATTTTTCCTCTTGCGATTTTTTAAAACCTTTCTACTTCTTTGGAGTGCCTGGAGTCCTGGTTTTGGTGTCACTGAAGTCCAGGCTTTGTCGATCCATCCAGTGATTTTCAGGAAAGTTACATGTTGCACCATCCCGGTTCCCGTGAAGCTGTGTTCTGTATTCTCGCTTTCCACCAGTCCCTCACAAGTTTCTCACTCCAAACTTTCTTTCTACTACCTTTACCTTTTTCAGCTGCATATTTCACTACTTGCAGCAGGACAGAGGCTCTTTCTGCAGTAGACATGTGCAGTAGAGCAAAGTGACAGTGGTGGTTACACCCTTATCATCAGAAGGCCCTAGTCAGAAAATCATTCCCTCTTCTATTGGTTTGTCAGCAACATTTCTCTTGAACAATTGAATGTATATTTGATGAAAGCAACAGGGAATAATCCCTGGATATCAGGGAAGAATTAGTAAACTTTTGGATGTTTACCAATTAAAAATGGCTGCAACATCAACATTTTTAGAGATATTGACAGGAAAACACATAATCATGCATAACAGCATTAGCTAAGGCCAACATTACTTAATTTGTTGGTTTACAAACCCACCAATGCTATATTAAAAGAAAAAGATTTAAAATAAAATTGAAATGAAGGTTGTAGAGCTCAAATTACTGAACATTTTGCAAGTTGTTGCCTGAAAATCAGACAATTATTAACCCTGTTACACTTAAGACGCCATTTCCACCCAAATCATTATTTCCTCAAACATTTTTGCTGTATTTTAAGGGTTTAATATATTTATTACTTTTAATATTTACTTTTTAAAATGTTTAAAACTTGAAATACAATTTCATTTGTAACAATTTGTAACACTACCTGAACATGGATTTTCTGACTAGAGGCTCTTCTGATGATAAGACTGACCCCGACAGGGTTACAGGAGGAACAGGAGCAGCAGATACTGACACACAAGACTAGAGCCTATGTTATTAGGTTCTTTTTTTCAGACCAAGAGTTTGTCTTCACACCTGACAGTTTCGACTGCTCACTAGGGGAAAAAATGAACCTAATAACATAAATTATCGGAAGACCAAATGAACCTCATCAGACTAAGACTAGAGCCTCTTGCAGCTGTCACTGTGAAAATTTTAAAATATAAGTCGCACCAGAGTATAAGTCGCAGGAAACACCCAAACCATGAAAAAAAGTGCAATTTATAGTCCGAAAAATATAGTAGGAGTAATATGGAGTCTAAAAACTACCCAACCACTCAGCAGGTAATTAAAGTAAATCTAACTGAGGTCTAAACACTTCTGACCACACATATCTTCAAACTTATTATTTCCTATTGTCCACAGGAAAAAGGCACAAAGAAGCAGCACGTTAGGGCCTTTAATATTCTGAACGTTCTGAAAATCCTTGATGAGATGGTTCTGCGGTGAGTGAAATCCTATAAATACATGAACGTGACCGGCTGAGCCCACACACTCTCTAATCACTTATCAATGAGTCAGAGCGCGACCGTCCAATCAGAATCCGGCTCCTGACGCACTTCATTCACAAAAAACAACTACAACCGGAAACACGTGTGCGTCCACTGAACCTGAAGTAAAAAATGACTGCGGTTCGTGAGAGAAGCAATCAGAGACACTTCCTCTGGCTCAAAAGTATGTTCAATGTCTTTCATGGTAAAAACAGAATAAAATCTACGTATTTCTTGGATGAGAAACATGACGAGGCCTTTGAATTCGCAAACATCAACAAAATTATCACGTTAAGTTAATAACATTTAATTCCACTAGTAAACACTGTTGGGCAAGTTACTTCAAAACCGTAACGTGTTATTTCTGACTTGTTACTGACTTTTCAAAGTAATTTGTTACATTATAATATTACTGTATTTAAAATGTAAAACATTGCACGACTATTACAGCACTTTAAGTTACTCTCAACAAAATAACTGTGTGAAGATGCTGAACTTTTGCGCCGTACATGGACTGAACCAGGACTAAACCAGGACTAAACCGGGACTAAACCATTGTAACGCGCATTACTGACATTTGTACCGAGTAAAATATTTAAAAATCTTTTCCTGTAATGCCGAACATTACTGTATTACAGCAAAAAGCAAAGCATTACAGTAATTCGTTACTTTTATAACATACAACACTGCTGGTAAATATTATAGGCCCGTGCATTTTGTGAGTTCTGTGATGTTTTAATTTAGCCTGATTCATCAGCCGGTTTCACTTCATGGAAACCGTGTGACCTCGCAGCATTAGGATTCGTTCGCTTGACGGTAGGCGGGTACTTTTTTATTCAACCAATCGCTGCTATTTGGTCGTGACGTATGTAATGGGCTGGAAAACTCAGTGGTGTCGTGTAATGGCCTGACAACAGCAAACAAAGCAGAGAGTGAACATGTCTGTCACTTTTGTTTCTGCGAGGTAAAATTGTGAATTAAAGATGCAATAAAAGATGTAAAGTTTGGATTTGACAAAGGAAGTCCAAGACCTTTAATCTGGCCCTCGGCTGATTTTCTACTAAAATATTTTAATTATATTTTCTATTTAAATATTGTTAATTTTCTGTGGTGTTTATCACAGCAGCGTCTCCAGCGTCTCTGTACGTGGCCCCTCCCACCAGAGCAGCACAAATGAAGACTTGTCTCTTTTTCAAACGCTTTTAAAGGACGATCGTTTTGACTGTTCACCGTGACACCCTCATCAACAAAATGTCAAAAATGAGAAAAGTGGAGCCGAGTGCAGGATTCTCCAAGAAAAATTGACTTATTCCTATTTACACACAAATTAATGTTAAAACATTGTGTTGAAATTGTATTTTTCTTAAAGTTTCAGGTTCGTTCATAATTATATAAATATTATAATAAGAAAGAGTTCATCAATTAAAAAAGATTTCTGTAATAGATTTGTGTTTCTCTGCACAAATATTTGAACTTATTGTTATTTTTGGGGTTTATATGACATGAGTTTTCTGATCCGGCCCCTTTGGGATCAAAGTCGGTTGGATACGGCCCCCGGACCAAAATGAGTTTGACACCCCTGATCTAGTGTATTCCGATTTCTGACTTAGTCGCTGGAGAGAAATGAAATTGAGCGGAGGCACTAGGTGGGGCCAACCTGACTAGTGTTAATTTAGGTTTAGACACAAAAAGGTTGAAACTATAAAGTCTCAGCTCAACAGAAAATATCTCAAACAGACTGAACGTTAAAGGAACTTGAATTAATGCTGCTCTGTGTTTGTAACTTTTCTCTTTTCTCATTCGCTTCTCAATGAAGATGTTACTGTTTAGCCTGGAATGTTCAACAATATTGCTTTAAACTTATTTATTTCCATGGAGACAAGCCCAGATACAGGTCAGGTCAGTGGAAAGGCAAGGACACTCATAGTAATACGGGCCTGTTTACATGAGAACACTTGCAGGTAAAAACAACAAAATATTTTATCAGAAGTGCCTTTCGTTTAGATGGTGACGGCGTTTTTGGGGCTTAAAAACGCAAAAATCTGAAACCACCCTCCAGAGTGGAAAAGTTGAAGATGCTCCGCCGTAGCATTTCCGTCTACACTGCCCAAGACGCAAAACTCTGCTCAGATCTGCTCACATCACGCACGTGTTTACGTCACATGCATCACCACCGAGCCGCCTGGCATGCACACCCAATCGAATTCCACACACTTTTGCGTCACCGTATGCACGCAGATTTCCTCCCGAAAACACTCGTCTAAACGCGGAATAAAAAGTGAAGACGCGACGCCACTTTTCCGTCTTCTGTTCAGACCGTCATCATATAAACATAGCCTCAGAATACATGTTTTTATTTTTATTTTTTCATGATAGCCCATTTCGCAATAAGCACATCTGTAAGTGAAATAAAAAGGCGTTGTGGAAAAGTCGAGGTATAACAACAAGGATCTGACCTGGAGCCTAAACACCATCAGCATTATGAAGCGCGCCCAGCGGAGACTGTTCTTTCTACGAACACTCCGCCAGAACGGGCTCACCCAGAAGCTCCTAACCAACTTTTACCGGTGCACCATCGAAAGTGTTCTGATGTCATGGTACGGAGCCTGCACAGCTGCTGAAAAGAAGGACCTGCAGCGAGTGGTGAGAACCGCTGAAAAGGTGGTGGGCTCCTCACTCCCGAACCTGGACACCATCTACTCTTCACGTCTCCACACACGGGCCTCCAACATTTTGAAGGACCCCACACACCCCGGGAACTGCCTCTTCCAGACTCTCTTCAAACTCCCCTCACACGCACAAATAGGCTACGCAACAGCTTCTACCCACAAGCAGTGGACGTGCTCCAGGAACACAGGCACAGATAAAAGACCTGAAGGGACTCAGTGCAATAATCTATTTGTTTTTTTTTTATTACATGTTTTTTTTTGTTTTTTTTTATAGGTATGGATGTGAGGATGTGTCTGTATTTGTTCATTTTTACTGCTACAGATCTGCTTTGTCGAAGTTTCTTTGCATTTCATACAATGACAATAAATTAATCTAATCTAATCTAATATTTCCATGGAGACAAACAAGTAGTGCATGTCCCCTCTGAGGAGTTACAAACTGCACCTTTAAATTACGACATTAAAGGTTGTATGGAGGATTTTTTTTTAGTTTCAAACTGTCAGTGAAAGATTAAAATACCATTACAGAGATGCAGCAGCTTTATAATTATGATGACCAAAAAAAAAAAGAACGAAAATCTATCAACTGTGGACGTAGTGAGGCCAGATAAACATCAGCCAATAGAAAACGAGGCTCCCTCATTTTCTATTGGCTGTTGGGTTGTCAATCAAACTCCCTAGTGTAACTGACTCGTCAGAGCGCGGGGATTACGTGGTTTACGCAGCGGTTCTTAGAGGCTTTTTCAAACTGTCGCTTCCTCGCAGTTGGCACAAAGTTTGTCGCGACGGCGGACGAGAATCCACGACCGGTTCGCCCCAAAAGAAAGTCCGGTTTTTGAGGTCGCTGAAAGAAGAAAAGAAGGGGAAAACGAGCAAAGCCAAACTGAGGTGATTCTTGGAGATCTCGTCCAGCGATGGTGCGACCGAAGCAGACGAAGGGTCTAAAAACTGACGCGTCGGTCGCTGAATTACTTCTAAACAGGAAACTTCAACAGTAATTCTGAATGTGCACAAGGACTGTCGCTGTGTTTCTCTTCCCTTAAAAAAATCCTCTATACAACCTTTAAGCAATCCTGTTGTAAAGGAAATTAAAAATATTGAGTGATTATTTTATCTTTTAGAAACACATTTGGTCTTGTATGTAAAACTCATTTGGTTTGGTTAAAAACAGTATTAGAAAGACCCTTCAGTATAGACACTTCTCTCTCATTTTACTTGCTAATCTTGTCAGGAAAGGACAAATGCACATGAATATGGATGCAAATCAGATCAAGCTGTTGACTTTCAGATCTCTCTCCTATGAAATATACCACACTTTTTATTGTTTTAACTCTACATGTGACATCCTGAGGTGAACCAGCTCAGGAAGGTCAACAGGAGCACATCTGGCCACACCTCAGTTAGACTCATCACCTTCTCACTTTGAACTGTGTGTCCTCTGCTCATCTCAGTGTAAACTACCGGTCAAAAGTTTTACAACACCCACATTTTTCCAGTTATTTATTGCAATTCAAGTCGTGCGTAAGTCCAGTGAAAAGCTTGAAATGGTGAAAAGGTAAAAACTGAACAGACAGAGGTTAAGAAAAAAAAAAGATAAAAGATACAAAACACAAGACTGAACCAGGACTAAACCAGGTCTAAACCAGGACTGAACCAGGATTGAACCAGGACTGAACCAGGATGAACCAGGACTGAACCAGGACTGAACCAGAACTGAACCAGGATTGAACCAGAACTGAACCAGGACTAAACCAGATCTAAATCAGGACTGAACCAGGACTGAACCAGGACTGAACCAGGACTGAACCAGGACTAAACCAGGACTAAAACCAGGACTAACCAGGTCTAAACCAGGACTGAACCATGATAAAAACAGCACTAAACCCGGTCTAAACCAGGACTGAACCAGAACTGAACCAGGTCTAAACCAGGACTGAACCAGGACTAAACCAGGACTAAACCAGGATTGAACCATGATAAAAACAGGACTAAACCCGGTCTAAACCAGGACTGAACCAGAACTGAACCAGGACTGAACCAGGATTGAACCAGGACTGAACCAGGACTAAACCAGGACTAAACCAGGACTGAACCATGATAAAAACAGGACTAAACCAGGTCTAAACCAGGACTAAACCAGGACTGATCCAGGAGGACTGAACTAAAAAAAAGAAAAAAGATACAAAACACAAGTCCAAGCTCTGCCAAAACTACCTCAGGAAAAAAAAAAACAACAACAAGATGGTAAAGCTTGAAAACCTGGAGTGTCCAGCAGCACAGTGTCCAGACTTAAACCCCATCGAGCTGGTTTGGGATGAACTGGACAGAAGAATGAAAGCCAAGAAACCTACAAGTGCCACACATTTATGGAAACTTCTGCAACAGACTTGGGAAGAACTTTCTGAAGAACTTTTAATTTCTATTGTAAAAAGAACGAGCCACGAGTGTGTTCAGCTGTTATATCTGCCAAAGGTGGACACTTTCACGAATCAAAAGTTTATAATACGTTTTGGTCAACAGTAACAGTAAATAAAAAACTGGAAAAAGTGTGGTGTTCTAAAACTTTTGACCGGTAGCGTAGATAAACTTGGTGCTTTGTTTCATTTGGGGTCTGACGTCAGAGGGACAAGCTGCTGGTTCCAAAAAATAAACCCTTTGTCTTTGCTTCTTCTCAACATTTATCGGTGTCTAGACTTTTTCCACAGCACTATAATTCCATCTCTGTCTGTCTCAACATCACGAAGCATTTTTCTAGATTAAAAAATAATATTATTAGAATTGCAAAACAAAAAAACGATCATTGTGTAATACCATTAACAATATTGCTTTTTTGTGTGTGTGTGAATTGACCCACTTAAATAAATTAGCAAGCACGCACGCACATTTTAACAATTTCTCTGCTTCAATATCGAGCAACAAAAACAGCAACAAACACTGCAAGTCGTAATATAATATATATTTTTAAGTACGCTGCAAAAAACTAAATCTAGTCAAGTTAAGATGATTTGAATTAATAAAGTTTTATCATGATTTGAGTCAGTTTCACTTGACAATTCAAATGATCTGCCAGTGGAACAAGACTTTTGTACTTAAAATATGAAAATACATCTTACGACACTTAAAATAAGAAAAACAACAACCTTTTGCACTTAAAATATGAAACTTACAACGGAGTATAAGGGTCAGATAAAAAATGGTTTTAAATGCTGGCGCTACGAGAATAAAGTCGTAACATTTGGACATTAAAGTCGTAATATTATGAGAATAAAGTCGAAGCCAGAAAAAGTCGTAATTTTACGAGAATAAAGTCGTAAACTTACAAGAATAAAGTAGTAATTTTATGAGAATAAAGTCGTAGTCAAAATAAAGTGGTAATATTATGAGAATATCGGCTGCTCGAAAAGTCTGAGTGGAGAATGGAGAATTTGGAGCATTTTGTAAAGGAGAAGAATCCGTGTATCATTCATTCATTTGACTGAACAAGGACTGAATCAGGACTAAATCAGGTCCAGAACCAAACCAGAAAGACCAGGATTGAGACCGGGACCAGACCAGGACTGAAAACGGTTTAGTCCTAGTTTAGTCCTGGTTTAAGTCACGGAAATGGGAAATGGCGTTTCTGTGACTTTAAAATGCGATGCGGGACTAGTGCGCCGCATACGGACTGAACCAGGACTGAACCAGGACTGAACCAGGACTAAACCAGGACTGAACCAGGACTAAACCAGGACTAAACCGTTTTCAGTCCTGGTCTGGTCCCGGTCTCAATCCTGGTCTCAGTTCTTGTCTGATCCCGGTCTCAGTCTTGGTCCCTAACTCAGTCCTTGTCTAAGTCCTGGTCTCAGTCCCGATCTGGTCTCGGACCTCGTTTAGTCCTGGTTCAGTCCTGGTTCAGTCCAGAGGCGCAAATAATGAAGAAAATTGTTGTTCGTTTTCTTATTTTTTGTTTTATATTGAAAAACAAGGTTCTAATTCTGCTGCATTTTTCACTTTGACTTTGATTTTATTACGACTTAATTCTCCTAATATTATAACTTTATTCTCATAATATTACGACTTTATTTTAACTTCGACTTTATTCTCATAAAATTACGACTTTATTCCTGTAAAATTATGACTTTATTCTCGTAAAATTACGACTTTTTCTGGCTTTGACTTTATTCTCATAATATTACGACTTTAATGTAAAAATGTTACAACTTTATTCTCGTAGCGCCGGCAAGTTGTTTTTTTTGTTTTTTTTATCTGACCCTTATACTCCATCGTAGAAACTAAATCGACTCTTGCTTGAATTAAGAAAAACACACTTATTCCATTGGTGGAAAATTTTACTTGTCAAGTTGAATCGTCTCAAATAAAGTCAAATATTCTTAATTTAAGTCATTTAAATGTAGCTAGATACTGTTTTTTTTCCAGTGTTTGCATAAAAATAAGTCCAGAGTTGGTTCTGTACCTTCTGTGATCCAGATGAGGCGCTGCGTTTGACTGAGTTTCGTCGGACCGACCCTCCAGTCCCTCCACGGGCCATCAGACCTCGAGTCTCCATCTTCTACCAAACCTGAGAGTCAAGACCAGATCGAGCTCACATCCTGGGCAAAACAAAGGTCTGGTCCTGGTCTGGTCCTGTTTGAGCCCAGTTTAGTCCCGATGTAGACTTAGCTTTAGTCCTCGTCCTGATCCTGGTTCCTCGTTCTTGGTTCCAGGTCCGGTCTGGTGCTCAGGTTGTTCCTTCTTGCCTCGTGTTGGGATGAGCAGTTGTGGAAGGGATGCCTCTGTGTCTCTGTTGTAATCGGGATTTGCAGACCGCTCAGGACTCTGCTCTACTCCCGGTCTAGTCCTGGTTCTGTCTAGTCCTGGTCCTTGTGTGGTCCTGTTCTGGTCCTGGTCTGGTGTCTCACATCAGTATGAGCAGTAGTAGATGGAGCTCTTTCTCTCTGTTGTAATCAGGATTATCTGACCGTATCAGACTCTACTCTCTAGTCATGGGTCTGGTCTGCTCCTGGATCCGGTCTGATTCTGGTCTAGTCCTGGTTCTGGTCCTGGTTCTGGTCTAGTGTCTCGCATTAGTATGAGCAGTAGAGGATGGAGCTTTGTCTCTCTGTTGTAAAATCAGGATTAGAAGACTACACGGGACTCTGCTCTTGTCCCGATCTAGTCCTTCTAGTCCTGGTCTAGTCCTGGTCCTGGCGTGGTCCTGGTCTGGTCTGGTCTTGGTTCTGGTCTGTCGTCTCACATCAGTATGAGCAGTAGAGGATGGAGCTTTGTCTTTTTGTTGTAATCAGGATTAGCAAACTGCGCGGGAGTCTGCTCTAGTCCTGGTCTCGTCCTTCTAGTCCTGGTCTTGTCCTGGTCCTGGTGTGGTCCTGGTCTGGTCCTGGTTCTGGTCTGGTGTCTTCCATCAGTATGAGTGGAGCAGTAGTGGATGAAGCTCTGTCTTTTTGTTGTAATCAGGATTAGCAGATCGCACAGGACTCTGCTCTAGTCTTGATCCCGGTTTGGTCCTAGTTTGATCCTTGCTGAGTCCGGGTCTGGTCTGGCCCTGGTCTGGTCCTGGTCCTGGTCCCGGTCTGGTGTCTTGCATCAGTATGAGCAGTAGCCAGCAGGACGGAGCTCTGTCTCTGTTGTAATCGGGATTATCAGGCGGCACAGGACTCTGCTCTTTAATGGAGCAGATGTAATAAATGGTGATTGAAGGTAAATCTACTTTAGACCGAAGCACAGACACAGAAGCATCGTCACAGACACAACAGACACTGACACCACCACCACCGGGGGCTATCAGCTAAGAATTAAGAATCGTTTTGAAAAATTGTAAAACTTGAAAACCAAATCTAGTTCTTTGTAAATAGTTTGCAGATGCGAGAAGTTAATCCTTTATTTAATCCAGCGCATTTAGAGCTTCCTAATTATTCACTGCAATGAGTTTATGAATCTGTTTCTCAACTTTCACTTTCTTTTGTCAGAGCAAGAAGGTCCCAGGTTTGACTTCTGCTTTTCTCTGCAGAGTTTGCATGTTCTCCCTGTGTCTGGGTGAGTTTCCTTTGGACACTTCTTCCCCCATCAACCTAAAACATGCACAACCAGGGGTGTAATGGGCTTGGTACGTGGGGATTCGCAGTCCACCCACTTCTTCCGCCGTGAGATATAAAAAAAAATATATATATAAAATAGCTACAACTTAAATGTCAAACCAAAGCTCTACAAACTGCATAGGCTCATGATATCTGCAGTACTGTCCTAGAGTGACCTGAGACATGAGGGACCAGGACTGAACCAGGACTGAACCAGGTCTAAACCAGAACTAAAGCAGGACTGAGTGTCAGGACGGGTCCAGAGGTGCGCCCGCGTCGGCCGTCGAGTGACTGTAGCAGAGCTCTGCCTCCCACGGGGCTAAGTGCAGCCGTAGTCTGATCATGATTTGCGGACACCCTGCTCCACAGGCTCGGGTTCTCCCTTTTGCTCTCAAGTCCAAGATTAGTCCTGGTTTAGTCCTGGTTTATTCCTAATTTAGACCTGGTGAAGACGTGGTATAGTCCTGGTTCAGTCCTGGCTCAGTCCTTGTTTAGTTTTCCTTCTTCAGTCCTGTTTTAGTCCTGCTTCATTTCTGGTTTAGTCCTGGTTTAGTCCTGGTTTAGTCCTTCTGGTTCAGTCACGAATCGTTTACCCCCACCTAAAAAACAGAATACCTTAACTTTTACATCATACCTTTATACATAAGCAAGTATCTTGTTGAAGGACTCAATGGCAGCAGCAACTCTCATAATAGTCTATCCCTGCATTTACCTTTTGCTATTTTATTTTATACTGCTGACAATACCAGATTTATCACTCAGTGTCACAGTGTAAACTTCTTAAATCTTAAAACATTTTGTTTGTTTGTTTATTTGTTCTTTTTTTTTTTTTTTTCATCTTTTCTGCTTTACTCTACACTCCCTCGTGCCCCTCGGCTGTTTACCATCAACATACGTATTTATATTTTAATTTAAATCTGTTTTCATGTGTTATCCCTGTGAGTATCTCTGAAAATATGTCCCTCTGAGCCTCTGCGACATGTTAAAAGCTGGAATGAAATGAAATAATACATAAATATAAAACGAAGGCAGGAATTTGAGCGCGTGGTCGGGATTAAATGTGTGAACGCTGCAGCAGAAGACACTGGTTTAAATCTGAATAATCTACAGTGAGTGTTGTGACGGAGCATTTCAGGCAAATTAAAATGATTTTCTGTTTTATTCCTATTGGACTGGGATTATCTTGGTGTCCATTTAATCTGAGAGGCAGGTTACAGGACGCACAGAAGCACTTTGACCCTTGCCTGGAATGTTCCACAGTGTGACATTAAACATCTCTACCTTTATATTTATTCTTTTACAGCTGGTTTTATGGCTCAAAATCACTTAGAAAAACAGACATTCTGGCTGTGAGCTGTCATCTCTCCACAGATCTGAGCTGTAACTTGGTCTAGGTTTAAAGGAAAAGTTTAATGCCGTACTGTGGAACATTCCAGACAAAGCAATAACATCTCCATGGAAAAAAGTTACACAATCTTTATATCTATATATATTATATATATATCTTAGCGTTTTTGGTATGGGAATAATAATAAACTAATGAAAAATTTACTTTTCTACCATGTTACAGTATAATGTTGTTCTCTTATCAAAAACATACCTGCACTGCAAAAAGCAACATCTATGTAAGTTAAAGTGACTTAAATAAAAAATATTTTACTGGATACATGCATCACGAATTTCGGACTTCCAGTCGCAATTCATACTGGGAAGGATTTTCCAAAAAAGTGAGCATCAAACCGCCATGTTTGTTTTCCCAGTGGAATGTGTCTATTGTCAAAGCCTTTTTAAGTCTTTTGAACCATATCGCTTTTGTTTCTGGTTCTGATATTGTCATATTTTAGTTATGAGATTCGGACATTGTAATTGTGTGGTTGTTGGATCCTAACAGTGGAAAACAGCTAAAGAAATGGGCTTTGGAAGTTTGCGAACTTCATAAATGCAAAAAGGAATCAGATGTGTGTGACTGTAAACCTCTGTTCAAACTGTTTCCCTTCCCAAAGGAACTGAAAACTAGTGAAAGATGAAGGCGATGGGCAGGACTGATACACAAAAAAAGATGAAAAAGGAAACCTTTGACTGCCTAAATCATCCCGAGTTTGCAGTGAACATTTTGTATGCGGAGCATCTTTTGCTTTGGCGTTGACTTTTTAAATTCGTAATCAAGGTTGAGTGAGGAATCGGGATTTTGCTTTGATGTCTCCACATACAAAATGTTCGCTGCAAACTCGGGATGATTTAGGTAGTCAAATGTTTCCTTTTTTGTCCTTCCCGTGGATCAATCCTGCCCATCGCCTTCGCCTTTCACTATTTTTCAATTCCGCTGGGAAAGGAAACAGTTTGAACCACATCTGATTCCCTTTTGCATTTATGGAGTTCGCAAACAAATTTCTCATGCCGTTTTCCGCTGTTAGGATCCAACAACCACAAAATTACGATGTCCAAATCCCAAAACTAAAATATGACAATATCAGAACCAGAAACAAAAGCGATATGGTTCAAAAGACTTAGAAAAGATCGACTTTGTCAATAGACGCATCCCACTGGGAAAATCAAACATTGCGGTTTGATGCTCACTTTTTTGGAAAATCCTTCCCAGTATGAATTCTGCAATGACCGGAAGTCTGAGATTCTTGATGCGTGTATTCAAACTCTTTTTATGCTCACCCATGCTCCAACATGACAAGTCTCCATAAATATACAAAAACATGACGCAAAACTGTACACAACCACCTCACAAAGCTCACAAAGCTCTCTGCAGGGGGAGTGACTAAACACGGGGAGCAAAGGGAGGGAGGGGGGGACTTAAAATACAGCATTTTCAAAACAGTAAAATTGGATGCGGTAATCTAAATATGTTATGTGTTAGCAGTTAATACCCCGTAAAAGTGTAATACCCCCTCTTTAAATCAAATGAAATCTGTGCATTAGTGTTTGCGTAACGGCCTCGTGCTTTTACTCAAACGGTCGTACGTCACAGTGACCCACATAAGTCTATTTAAATTTTCTGGTGGAGGTTTGTCCCTGGCTTGTCTTTATTGAGATTTATTTGGCTTTACTGTAATAGTCCACAGTATGGCTTTACATTTATCACCACAAGTCGCAGGCTGCATAAAGAAGTGGATTAACGGAGTGTGACGTCAAATGAAGTCCAGTCAAATGAAGCTCACTGAGGCTGGCAGCAGGTCTGTGTTAGGAATTTGTTTACAGACGAAATAGTGACATAAAAACACAAGTTCATGTGTCATGCGGGTTAATGACGAGGCTCTCAAGTGCAGTTACAGAGAGAGGGGAGACAGTTTCTCAGTGTAAATGTAACAGTGATCACATGGTATTTGATTCCACTTGTCATTACTTTTATTGGACTAATGCATTTTGGTTGAGTAGCCCCCTCTTGTGATGACAGGTAGTGATAAGTGCCCCCGGCGCCGAGAGCACGTTGCCAGTTCATGAAAGACAGGCACGAGGTGGGTCACTGCTTTAAGATCTGTTATCTCGGTATTTCTGTTGAATTATTCATTATATGATCAGAATCAGAATCAGAATCAAATTTATTTGTCATTCCAGTATAAAAAATACACAGAAACGAAACAATGCACTCAGGTCCAGGTCAACAGCAGCACAGATAACAATAAGAACAAATAGTTATAATAAGAATAAATAGTTATAACAAGAATAAAATAGTTAAAAATATTGTATATCAACCCACCCCCATTTTCTAAAGTGCGTTCCAAGTCAGTGCTGTTTTGTAGTGTTTTTTCTGACAGAATTAATCTGTCTCACGGCATCAGGATAAAAACTGTTCCGTAGTCTCGTGGTCCTGGCCTGTAGATGGCGCAATCTTCTGCTTATGGGAGAGCTGTAAAAAGTTCATGTGCTGGATGGGTGGAGTCTTCCATGATGCTGTGGGCTTTTGTCCTGCACCTGCTGATGTAAATATCTTCAATGCAGGGCAGACTACAGCCGCAGACGCGCTCCGCAGCTCTAACTATCCTCAGGACCTAATTGTACATCTTATTCATGTCATTTGGAACATTTATGAGCTAATATTTTGTACAGTGTATGAGATTTTACACAGTAATGAACTTTTGCACATGTCGTGGCAGAAGATAAATTTTAGATGCTAATGTGACTCACTGTCCTTGTAGAGCTGCTCGCCGTGTTGAGCCGAAGGATCCTGACCAGTACATACTTTGTTTCATGCAGGTATATTTTATTTTACTGTAAAAATGTTCATATAAATGTGTATTATAGGCCAGTTGGAAACGCCCCCATGAACACTTGACAATGTCCACAATGTCCATTTAAATGTAATGTCTATGCCAAGTTATAGGTCAGATCTGTGGAGAGATGACCTCACTTGCAATAAATTTATTATTATTTTTTTTTTTCTTCTTTTTTTGATAGGTGGTTAAATTCCAAACTTGAATCATTCCAAACAAACAAAACACAATCACATTTCAATGGAGAGAAGCCACATCACTAAAGAAGTCACATGGCATCTTAAAAAATAAAATATAAATAAAAACAAATAAACAAGCTCAGATGCAAGTGTAACAGATCCATGGTGTAAGCCAAATGTGTGTTTTTTTGTTTTTTTACATAAAAATTAAAATAGTATTAAAGACTTTTAGAGAAAGTTATTATTATTATTATTATTATTATTATTATTATTATTATTTATTTATTTATTTATTTTATTTTTATTTTTTTACTTTTTTATTATCCGAGTCCAGAGGATTAAAAGATCCACTGGAGAAACCTCAGCAATGATAAAATGTCTCCCTCTGCTGGACATAAACTGACATTACATCTTCTCAATAAATTCTCAATAAAACCCGTTTTTATCGATTGATTTAAGACTATTTCTGCATTTTATATCAGCATGTTACTGTATTTTTAAATATTCAAGCCTAATTTATTTTATTCAGCAGTCGAAATCCCGTTGTTTTTGTTGTTTATATTTTGTTTGTTTTCTAATCTCTTCGTCAGTCAAGAGACAGATTTCAAACAGGTAAGAGTATAAATAAAATAAAATTAATTCACTGATAAGAAACTACCGCTCTATCTATCCATTTATAGGTTTGGTTATGTTATTTGCATTTTGGCCCTAAAATTTTGGCAGGATTATTTGGGTTAAATCAAATCTACCCAAAATGCCACACGCGATTACGCAACATTACGCACAGCTCCAGAAGCATCATATTTACAATTTCCCCTGAACACCCCTCGTATCTGTTCATTTTCTCTCTTTCTCTCCTTCTCTCTCCCTCCCTCTCCTCTCTCCCTCTCTCCCAGGTGTCGGTATCGGCGCGTTACTCGGGCCAATGGCGGACAGAGAGCGGGAGCAGAGAAAGCGCACTCCTCCTCGGGGCTTCAGGTAGGACCACAGCGGGACTCGGGGCTCCGGTGGGCGGCGTGTGCACGGAGGGAGGACCCGGGGAGGACCGTGGGGGGACGCTGCGGGCTCGTGTGCGCTCTGCTCGGCGTGTTGTGGTGTTGTTGGAGCTGCTGGGCGTGTCGGTTTCTCGGGGTGCGTGGATGGATTCTCCGGGGACAGGGTTTTCCGCGCGGTGGTTTATCGAGCCAGAGCTGTGTATATATGTCGTAACTCTAACACCTGCGGTTCTTTTACTTAGACAGGAGACGCTTTTCATTCATTCAAACATCGTGCACTTCGCGCGCCTCTTGGATTTGGTTTGTTTTGTGTCGCAGGCTGGTGCAGATAGACGACTGTTTTTATTGAAAATGACTGCACGTCATCTTCTGCACGTGCCTTATATAATTCACAATAATAACACACAATACTACCATAATACTCGTGTTAGTTTGTTTATAGTTTTAAATCTTCTCGTTGTAACGAGAAAGTCCAAATCTGATCAGAAATAAGGATTTAATTACACAGAATGAAATCAGCAAATGTTACGATGCATCACAATGAAAAATAGAAAAAATTGAAAATAACACGAGTAGTAGTAGTAGGAGCTGTAGTAGTTGTAGGAGGAGCAGTAATAGTTGCAGTAATAGTAGGAGTAGTAGTAGTAGTTGTTGTTGTAGTAGGAGTAGGAGTAGTAGGAGCTGTAGTAGTAGTAATAGTAGTACTAATAGGAGCAGTAATAGTAGAAGTAGTTGTTGTAGTAGTAGTAGTAGTAGTACTAGTGGTAGTAGTAGTAGTAGTAGGAGGCGCTGTAGACTGTAGTAGTAGTAGAAGTAGTAGGAGTAGGAGTGGTAGGAGCAGTAATAGTAGCAGTAGTAGTAGTAGTAGCAGTAGTAGTAGTAATAGTAATAGTGGTAGTACTAGTGGTAGTAGTAGTAGTAGGAGTAGGAGGAGCAGTAATAGTAGCAGTAGTAGAAGTTGTTGTTGTAATTGTAGGAGCTGTAGTAGTAGTAATAGTAGCAGTAATAGGAGTAGTAGTAGTAGTAGTTGTTGTTGTCGTAGTAGTAATAATAATAGTAGCAGTCGCAGCAGCAGCAGTAGCAGGAGGAGTTGTAGTATTTGTAGTAATAGTAGTAGCAGTAGCATCAGCATTAGTAATAGCAGCAGTAGTAGTAGTAGTAGTAGTAGTAGTAGTAGCAGTAGGAGCCAGAGCTGTGTATATATGTCGTAACTCAAACACCTATGGTTTTTTTACTTAAACAGGAGACACTTTTCATTCATTCAAACATCGTGCACTTCGCGCCTCTTGGATTTGTTTTGTTTTGTGTCGCAGGATAAAACCAATATATTCGGCTGGTGCAGGTAGACGACTGTTTTTATTGAAAATGACTGTCTGCACGTGCCATATAGGTTAATAATACATAAAAATAACACACAATACTACAATAATACTCGTATTAGTTTGTTCTTTATACTTTGAAACCCTTGTCGTAACGAGAAAGTCCAAAGCTGATAAGAAATAAGGATTTAAGGACACAGAATGAAATCAGCAAACGTTACGATGCAACACAATGAATAACCAACAAAAAATAACATGCAAGGACTAGTAGTTTGAAGTAGCCTGTAGTTCTAGTAGTAATGGTAGAAGTAGTAGTAGGAGTAGTAGTAGGAATAGGAGTAAAAGTAGGAGCAGTAGTAGTAGGAGCTGTAGTAGTAGTAGGAGGAGCATTAATAGTCGCAGTAATAGTACCAGTAGTAGTTGTAGTTGCAGTAGTTGTAGTTGTTGTAGTAGTAGTAAGAGTAGTAGGAGGAGGAGTAGCAGTAGAAGTAAAAGTGATAATAAATAGTATTAATAGCATTGCAGTAGTAGTAGTAGCAGTAGTGGCATCAGTAGTAGGAGTAGTAGGAGGTGCAGTAGTAGCATCAGTAGTAATAGAAGTACTAGTAGAAGTAAAATTAATAATATTAATAGCATCAGTAGTAGTAGAAGAATCAGTAGTAGTAGTAGGATAAGTAATAATAGTAGTAACATCAGCAATAGTAGTAGTAGTAGTAGTAGTAGCATCAGTAGTAGTAGTAGTAGTAGTAGTAGTAGCATAGTAGTAGTAGTAGTTAGTAGTAGTAGTAGTAGTAGTAGTAGTAGTAGTAGTAGTAGTAGTAGCTGTAGGTCTAGTTCTTTGATTATTTAGTTGTTGTTTTGAAGTTTTCTAATTGAAACTTGCCACCGTCTTTACATTTGACAGATTAAATTAAAGGCAAAGAGTTAAATTTGCACTGTGAGATGTTTTTGTTTCCTTTTTTCAGTTTTTGTTTGAATGTTGCTGAATAAATAGATAAATACTTTATTGATCCTTAAGGAAATTCATTTTTCGGCAGCAACAAGTGAAACACAATATGGCATTACACTCACCTATATGTGGCATTTATTCAATCACAGATGTTTGTATGACTTAAAAACACCTTGGAAATACATGTTTTTTTTTTACTGTGAGTGGGGTCGCCTCTCCACAGATCTGACCTGTGTGGTGTTTTACCTTATTGCGACACTTAAATTCAATAATGTAACCTAGTTTTTCTTTATATTTCAACTGACTCTGACTTAACCAAACATAGGCCTACACATACAGTACATTTGTCGCTAAAAATACAAATCCTGCCAAAATTCCATAAAAGGTGATGAGATTAAAGAGTTGACGACGTGACATAATCCAGATGATTACAGCGTTGTGTGGAGTTATGAGATTAGAGGCGTCCTGGCTCTGGTCCATCGGTGGTGTCAGCGTCAGACCGTCTGTGCCAGAGTGACATCAGACCTGGAGACTCGTGTTTCAGACTTGATTTCAATGCGCAGTGCAGATTCTGATGCCACAATAATAATAAAAACACTCTTTATCTAGACAACGGAATGCGATTTTTAACATTAAATCGTCGTAATTTCTTTTATACTCCCGTGTGGTCTTAAATCTGTGTAATCCCTCAGTGGTCCAGGCAGGTTCCATAGTGGTTCATGGGTGTACTAATTCTGTATTTTTGTACTGCAAGTCTCTCTGGAGTGTAAGTCGCACCAGCCAAAAAATGCGTAATGAAGAAGAAAAAAAAAAAACATATATAAGTTGCACTTTTTGGGAGAAATGTATTTACTTAAATCAGAGACGAGGAACTGACATTTCATCTTAAAAGTCAAGTTACAGTAATAACCAGAGGTGGGACTTGCAAGTTGTGCAGACTTGAGTCACTATTTTTAGGACTTGAGACTTGATAAAATAGACTAAGACTTGGGGCTCAACTTGGACTTGAAGATCAGTGACTTGAGACTTGACTTGGATTTACTTGTGACTTGAGAAGCACTTTTACATCTGAATTCTTTCTATTCTGACTATAATGATTCACACTAAGATCTTGTCAAGACATTTGAAAAGGAAAAATTAACTAAATCAATTCTCTTGTAACTCTTATATAATCTATAAATACTCATATTTAAATATACCATGACTTTTTAAGTACAATTTAGTTTAAAATCCACATAAATTGCAAAACTCTAAGATATATTTGATACTTTGGTTTAAAGACTTGAAATGACTTAAAGCTCAAAGCAGACGAGTTGCACTTGACTTGGACTTATGGGCCAGTGACTCGAGACTTGACTTGGACCTGACTGTATTTGACTTGGGACTTGATTCGGACTTGAGGTCAAAGACTTGAGACTTATTTGAGACTTGCAAAACAAAGACTTGGTCCCACCTCCGGTAATAACAATAGAACAGAGAACAACAGGCTGTTAACGTCACATATGAACAGTTCTTCAGATAAACTATAACATAAACAACAGAACAGAACAACTTTAACAAACTCTCCATCTCACTCCAAATCACTAAATCCATTCAATTCTTCATCCTCGGTGTCACTTCTGAGCAACTCCGCGACGTCCGGAGGTAAACAGAGCGCCGCTT
Source organism: Boleophthalmus pectinirostris (assembly GCF_026225935.1). NCBI lineage: Eukaryota > Metazoa > Chordata > Actinopteri > Gobiiformes > Gobiidae > Boleophthalmus > Boleophthalmus pectinirostris. Next base: position 37,841,419 of record NW_026571140.1, read on the forward strand.
CCTCTTCTGTGTCGCTGTCGTCAGACTCAGCATCAGTTCCATTTAGAATTATTTGGGTCTTTCTGAATCCCGACAGGATGGTTTTGCTGTCACTGAAGTTCAGACTTTGTCCATCCATGCAGTGACTTCCAGAAAAGTTGCCTGGTGCACCCTCCTGGTTGCCGTGAATGTCACAGTTCTACCATTTTGTTTATGTTTTCCCCAGTCCAGTCCCAGTCCCCGGTCCCCATTTTGCTGCCTCCTTTTCCTGCAGCTGACTCTCATTCCCTAATCAGCCCAGGATAACCTATATATACTCCTCCTGCTCAGTCAGTCTTTGCCAGATTGTTGACTTGTCAAGACGTACACTCAAGCTTTCCTTAACCTCTGTATCTCTGTACCCCGTTGTTTGCATTTAGAGCAATTCAGTTTTTTCCTTGTTGGTCATACCTGCTTCTGTGTTTATTTCCCAGTTTTTTGGATGATATTTTCATTCACGTTTGATAATCATATATTCCTCTGTTGTTGTCAGTCTGATTTATTAAATATGATATAAACATATTTATCATTACCTGTTAAAGGACACTTTCTGTTATTGAATTAAGCCTTTGTTTGCCTGCATGCTTGTGTTGCATTTGAGTCCAAGTTACCTGCGTGAGAGTGAAGCTGTGTTTTCCATCTCCGCTTTTCACCAGTTCCTCACAAGTTCCTCGCTCACTCCAGACTTTATTTCTGCTGCTTCATTACCATTTTCGGCTGAATATTTCGGCTCTTTCTGCAGGAGACATGTGCAGTAGAGTGAAGTGACAGTGGTACAGGAGTAAATGGAGTAGCAGACACTGGCACACAAGCCTACAGCGCCCTCTAGCGGTGTGAAAATGTTAATATAAGTCGCAGGACCAACCAAACCATGAAAAAAAATGCGACTTATAGTCCAAAAAATACTTATACTTCTTATACTTGTTCTGATACATCTAAAGATCAGTCTAAAGATTCATTTCTGTCCTGCGAATGTGACTTTTTTTTAGCTCAAATGAGTGTCTAGTTTCGATTCTAGTTGCAGAATCGATTAGTATCAGATTTTTTATATTTTTGACTGCAGCGAAGTTTGATCTGAGACAAAAATATGAATCAAACAAGCGTCCCCAAACGCAGAGGCGCTGAGGAGCCGAGAGGAGGAAACCAGAGAGAAACAACGTGATTTCATTTCATCTGCTTTTAGAAACGAGGCCAGTCCGTGATCATGACAAAGTGTGAGATGAACAAGAAACGCAACAGCAACAACAAAGCGCAGTCCTCACAGGGATTTCATTAAACGGCTTCTCTTCGTGTTATTGCTTTGTTTTTTTCTTGCATTATTTAATTACAAGCATTATTATCAGGGCTGTGGTTGACTAAGGAAATTCTTAGTTGACTTTTCATTGACTGAAAAGGGGGCGTGGCCAAAGTGCTCAAAACTATTATGTGTCTGACCTAAACTGCACTTACAAGACTAGACCAGCAGGGGGAGTTCATGCAAAAACAACTATTAATGCACAAAAAAGTACCAGGAAACAAGGACATTAAACAGCTCTAGTTTACATTTATCAAACTACAGGTGATTTTCTAGCTCAAAAATATCTAGAAAAACAGGCATTCTGACTGTGAGCGGGCGTCGCCTCTCCACAGATCTGATGTGTAACTTGATCTAATTTGGTCCCCATGAAGATAGAAAAGTTTAATACCATGTTTTATTACAGAGTACTGAATACCTGCATTAAAATGTCTTTTCTAGCATATTCTGATATGTAGGTTGCATCTCATTCCTCTTTCCACGCTTCCTTCTCCTTGATTCCTCTCCTTGATCGTAAATTTTTGAGAGTTACTTTAAAACATTTCAAATCAATACCCATCCATCCATTTTCTTCCGCTTATCCGGGGCCGGGTCACGGGGCAGCAGTCTCAGCAGGGACTCCCAGACTTCCTTCACCCCAGACACGTTCTCCAGCTCCTCCGGGGGACCCCAAGGCGTTCCCAGGCCAGCCCAGAGACATAGTCCCTCCAGCGTGTCCTGGGTCTTCCCCGGGGCCTCCTTCCAGTGGGACATGCCTGGAACTCCTCCCGAGAGAGGAGCCCAGGAGGCATCCGGAACAGATGCCTGATCCACTTCAACTGGCTCCTCTCGACGTGGAGGAGCAGCGGCTCTACACTGAGCTCCTCCCATGTGACTGAGCTCCTCACCTTATCTCTAAGGGAGCGTCCAACCACCCTGCGGAGAAAACTCATTTCGAGTGCTTATATCCACGATCTCGTCCTTTTGGTCACTACCCAGAGCTCATGACCATAGGTGAACCGCCATCTTATCCTGCCTGGTGGCCGGTCTTCACGGGGCCCGGCCGGGCACAGACCAAACGAATGATGTGGGGCCGTCTTCCAGTGGGTCCACCACCTGCAGGAGGATCCATAGGGGGAGGGTGCAGAGAGATCTGGGCGGCAGTCGAAGGCAGGGGCCTCGACGACCAGATCTCAAATCAATACATTTCATTTCACTCACAAATATTAATCAATTGCAAACAGAAATCTTCACTTTTAATTCAAAAATCACACATGCACTCACCACAAGAGCTGCGTTTTTTATTTTTCTCACTAATATTGTGCAGTTTGAAGCCCAAATTTTACTCCTTTGATTTGAGAAAAGTAACTCCAGTACCACCAAATGAAAAAGAAACTAGAATACAGGTGTTCAAAAGTCAAAATTAGTATTCAGAATATGTATTTTCGGTACATATTCAGTTACTTCCCAACACTGAGTGCAACCGTAGTTATTATTAGTCAAATCCCTTTGAGAAACAGGTCTTCTTTTGTTACTGAGAGCAGAATCATGTCTCCACAGATATGATCTATAACCTGGTTAGATGGCTCTATCTGCTTGGTTGGAGAAGGAGACGTTTATTAAATTTGTGCCAGTTTTAGTTTCTTGCGGATAGGCCCAGGAATTACAGAGATATGAACCTGAAACGAGGTAAACAAATCTGCAATCTGAAAGTTAAATTCTACAATAGAGTTGTGAATTTGTCTCCAGCTCAGGTCTGGCTCTTGTGGTGAGTGCATTTGTGAATTTTTCTTCTCCAATTAGTGATAAATAAGGATGTAACAATATCCAAATCTCACAGTATGATATTTTCATGATATTTTGTGGAGGCTCCTCTTAAAATGCCTTGACAAGACTTAATCCAAAGAACTAAGACTTAAAAAGGCTTAAAACTGCTTTTTCTTCATGTAATTTGCACCAGAACGGAGCAAAGGATCATGGTCAATGTAGTTCACTCTTGTTTTTAGCTATTGCTGCACCATAATGATGAATTTAAGCAAAGAGACTTGTGATTTGATATATTCTGATGGTCAGAGATATTATGGAGAGACTTTTGACGATACGATTTCACAATATTTTGGTTTTTGTTACACCCTTAGTGATAAATATAAAGAGAACAAACTGTCTATGTTCACACGCACACCAAAATCTGAGTATTATCTGATGTATGGACCTACAAGATTATTTAAAGATTATTTATTACGCCATTTTCTGAACTGTTATAATGTTGTTTGGAGTCGTGTTTTGTTTCATTCTCACACAGAAACTCTGCATATTTAGGCTGAGTTCTTCTTTTAACCCGAAAACACTCTGTTCCACCTTGTGATGTCATGTGGTAACACCTTCACTAAAATCACTTGGAAAATTTCAAGCTCTCAGGAGTAAATTTTGCGTTATATAGGACCTTTTTAAAGGTGCACTATGTAACTTAAGTACCTGGTTGTGTCCATGGAGATATGTTTGGGTGATTGCTTCCCTGGAATGTACCACAGTATGGCATTAAACTTGCTTATTATGTGATTATAGTTGTTTTTATCTTGAAATAATCGCTTGAAATAAATACATTCTTCTACAAGCAGGCCCACATTTCCACAAATTGGACCTGTTTTAGTCCTGGTTTAGACCTGGTTTTAGACCTATTTTAGATCTAGTTTAGACCTGGTTTTAGTCCTGGTTTAGACCTGGTTTTAGACCTATTTTAGATCTAGTTTAGACCTGGTTTTAGACCTGGTTTAGACCTGTTATAGACCTGGTTTAGGTCTAGTTTAGATCTTGTTTAGACCCTGTTTTAGTCCTGGTTTTAGTCCTGGTTTTAGACCTGGTTTAGTCCTGGTTTAGACCTGGTTTTAGATCTAGTTTAGACCTGGTTTTAGTCCTGGTTTAGACCTGTTTTAGACCTAGTTTAGACCCGGTTTTAGTCCTGGTTTTAGTCCTGGTTTAGACCTGGTTTAGACCTGGTTTAGTTTAGTTTCCGACAATGAGTGGAATTACTGGAAAAAAAAAAGGGGGATATAGCCCAAAACAGGAAAACAGGAAAATCCCGCTGTGTAATCCATTTATTTCAACAAAGTAACTGTAATCCAATTACCACTCACTGAAAGTACACTCATAATTTGTACTCTGATTACGTAATTCCAGTACATGTAATCTGTTACTCCCCGACACTGCATATAGCTGGTTTTAATGTTATGTTGCGTTTTTACTTTATAATTTAAATACAAGTCCATGTATGTATTCCAAGTATTCAGAACGCAGTATTCTGATTGGACCATGTATCAGAAAATATCACACACATACATTTTAAAGCAGGCGTTGAGTTTTCTGTAACTAAAGGCATGTTCAGCGTTCCTCCGTCGCTGGTTATTGGTGCGTGTGAGTGTCATGTATGTGCTGCGTGTGCGTAACAGTGTGTAATATTATGTGTAGTGTAGTGTGATGTTGTTTTGTGAGTCTGTTGTAAACGGCAGAGTCAGTGGCCTGTGAGTCTGGGCACATTTGTTCAAACCTTCAGAGACCGTGGCCTCTGCTGGGACTCGGGCTGTCACCGTCTGTGTGAGCGCCGGGGATTTCACTACAATATGTTTTTTTTCCTTCAGTATAAATAATAGTTCAAATGAGGATCTAGTTTCGAGGCTTGTTTTAGTATCTGTGTGTTGATTCTTTTTCTTGGCAACCCTACAACTACACAACTAAAAACTAAAACTAAACTAAAATGGGCCACATTCTCAATTGACAAATCACAAAAGCTTACAAGTTAATGCAGTAGGGCCCAGTCAAGCAGAAGTAAACAGCAAGGCCAAAAAATTCAAGTTAATGCATCTGATATAAAAATGTATTGAACAGATACATATGTACTCTAGTTTATGAAACTGTTTACCTTTTTTCTGTACCACTATTTGGTTCTAAAGTTACATATGTTTTAAACAGACCATGTATGAAACATGAAACAAAAATTATTTCCCAAATTTCAAAGACCTGCAAATCATGTAAATAAATGGATGTATTTCATCATATCTTGTGTTATTCCATCTTTGAACTGTTGATGAAGGTACATGATTTTTCAAAAACAATGTATTTAAAATGATAAAAATTTGCTTGGAAGGTCTGACATATTTTATAGAAATAGTTTCCTTTCATTTTGAAGTAATATTAAAGTATTCGGAAGAAAAAATGTAAAATCCTGCACCTTCTACTTGCTGCACAATTTTCCCTCCGTTACTTTTCCCTCCGTTACCATGACCTTTCTTAATAAAAAATCTCATGAGTCAAAAAGTAAGAGGTTTTTCAACCTAATCTTGTACCATATGGTAGAAAACTATATGAAGCAAATATTCAAACCAGTTTGTTAAGGATATGTAAGTGAGAACCAAGAGTTATCACTGTTTGTATTTATTGCCCAAAAAGTGCTGCATATTTCATTCCCTCCGTTACCGACATGAATTTTTAAATTTTTTGTCAACAACTTGAAAGAATATCACAGGTTTAACTTTACCCTGTTGGAGTGTAACTCTTTCCTACATTCTGATACTTTACTTATTTCAATAGTCCCTCTAGTTTCTGAATAAGAGACATTTGAATGTAAAAAATCTGCCCCTGTTTCCCTCCGTTACCACTTGACCAGACCCGGTATGTAAACATGTGGATGTAATGAAAATCACTTGACACGTTATTTTCACGATATGCATCTCACAGTACAATATTTATTGCGATATTTTGTGAATATGCTACTTTTCCTTTTAAAAGTCTCGGAAAAGCCTTGAAAAGCCTTTAAGATTTAAAAGTGAATTAAGATTTAAACAGCGTCTTCACAACCTGCTAAAGTTTTCCATGAGCGACGGGACATCTTCAGTGTCACTTACAGGCAACTTTTTTTATTATTAAGTTACACAAATACATTTACATTTTTTATTATTAAGTTATTATATGAATTATAATACATATAATATAATATAATATATATATATATATATAATATATATATATATATACTAATATATTTTTGTGAAATATTGTGCTTCTTCAAAACTGTTCTCGTGACCTATTTAATCCAGTTTTCTTTTCTCATTGAGGCTCGTTGTGCAGATGGCCCAGAGTCCCGTCCTCTGTCACAGATCGTGAGGAGCCTGGAGTAAAAGTCTCAGTGTAATCCAGGTTTACTCCAACTGACTCCTTAAGCTGATCACCGTCATCTGCTCGTAGCTCGTACTACCTCATTCACTCTGGAGGCTGCGTGTGAGGAGTGTTACAGAGCGATGTCTTAAGGTTTATTTACTTAAGGTAAATTACACGGAAAGATGAAAAATGCTACTTTGAAAAGAAATAGAATACAATTTTCAATATAAAATAATTATACTTTCTTTATTTTACCATGAGTTTTATTCTGATAAAGCTTGAATGCACACTAAAACGAATCTGTGTATCATTCGTTCATTTATTTTTTTATATAAAACCAAAAAAAAAGAAAATGAAAAAACAACAATTTTTCTTCATTATTTGTCTCCAAAACTAAAACTGACTGAACCAAGACTAAACCCGGACTGAACCAGGACTAAACAAGGTCCAGGACCAGACCGGGACCAAACCAGGACCAAACCATGATTTAGACTGCGACAGAGACCGGGACTAAAACTGGGACCAGACCGGCACCAGACCTGGACTGAAACCAGGACTGAATCAGGATTAAACCGTTTTCAGTGGCTCAGTCCTGGTTCAATCCTGGTTTGGCATCACAGTTTAAGTCACGTACACGGGAAACGGCCATTATCCGTTTTTTTCCATTATTCATTTAAACACAAAATCGAAAACTGAAAAAATGAATTGTTAACTGCTTTTTCATTTTGGTTTTAGAGACAAATAATGAACGAATGACACACAAATTAACACAGTTCAGGAAAGCTAAAATTTTGTCCTGTTAATGTGAATTTTTGTTGTTTAGCGTCACTAACAGCAAATCTCACCTCTGGCAGTAAATAATTAGGACGCTGTGAATGCGTGAGGTAAGAGAGGAAGAACTTTGGACCACTGTAAATAGTTTAAAATGAATGATGTTCTGTTTTTCACATTTTTAAGACAGTAAAAATCAGGTACAGAGCTTTTAATCACGGGTCAAAAACACTTTAGAATCACTGTTGTCTAAAACTAAATCTAAAGCACGTATACTGCCCCCTGCTGGTCCAGTGTGTGTCTGTAAAACCCTGCAGTGCATTAATGGAGCGTTGCATCAGAGGGCGGCAGTGCTGTTTGTTTTGTCCAACGTTTCCATGGAGACGAGACACACTTCAGACTGACAATGTCCCCACAGCCTGGTCAGATCTGTTACTCCGTCTACGCTTTTCTCTTCTTTTTTGTTTGATACAGATAAATAATGTTAGCCGATTATGATATTTTGTTTTTTTTTTTAAGTCCGTAACCAGGCCAACAACATTATCTTAAAGCTGCATTGTGGAACCTTCCTTGTGGAGGGTCCGTCAAATGTTCCACAGTGCGGTATTAAACCTTTCTGTCTTCATGGAAAGCGAACCAGACCAAGTTACAGGTCAGATCTGTGGAGAGAAGACCCAGCTCCCCTGTTTTTCTAGATATTTTTGAGCTATAAACCCAGCTGTACTTGAGTATGTGTAAGGTAGATCTGTTTAATGCCATACTGTGGAACATTCATCCAGGCAGGGCAAGTATGTATATAAAAAAAAGCAGGTGACAGAGCCCGAACCAAAAAGTTACACCAGTGCACCTAAATAATTGTATTATTTTTACAAAAGTGAAAAGTACTTTGTGAGCTTTACTTCAGTTCAGAAGGTGCACTGGTGTAACTTTTTGGTTCGGGCTCTGTCACCTGCTTTTTTTTATATACATACTTGCCCTGCCTGGATGAATGTTCCACAGTATGGCATTAAACAGATCTACCTTACACATACTCAAGTACAGCTGGGTTTATAGCTCAAAAATATCTAGAAAAACAGGGGAGCTGGGTCTTCTCTCCACAGATCTGACCTGTAACTTGGTCTGGTTCGCTTTCCATGAAGACAGAAAGGTTTAATACCGCACTGTGGAACATTTGACGGACCCTCCACAAGGAAGGTTCCACAATGCAGCTTTAAGATAATGTTGTTGGCCTGGTTACGGACTTAAAAAAAAACAAAATATCATAATCGGCTAACATTATTTATCTGTATCAAACAAAAAAGAAGAGAAAAGCGTAGACGGAGTAACAGATCTGACCAGGCTGTGGGGACATTGTCAGTCTGAAGTGTGTCTCGTCTCCATGGAAACGTTGGACAAAACAAACAGCACTGCCGCCCTCTGATGCAACGCTCCATTAATGCACTGCAGGGTTTTACAGACACACACTGGACCAGCAGGGGGCAGTATACGTGCTTTAGATTTAGTTTTAGACAACAGTGATTCTAAAGTGTTTTTGACCCGTGATTAAAAGCTCTGTACCTGATTTTTACTGTCTTAAAAATGTGAAAAACAGAACATCATTCATTTTAAACTATTTACAGTGGTCCAAAGTTCTTCCTCTCTTACCTCACGCATTCACAGCGTCCTAATTATTTACTGCCAGAGGTGAGATTTGCTGTTAGTGACGCTAAACAACAAAAATTCACATTAACAGGACAAAATTTTAGCTTTCCTGAACTGTGTTAATTTGTGTGTCATTCGTTCATTATTTGTCTCTAAAACCAAAATGAAAAAAGCAGTTAACAATTCATTTTTTCAGTTTTTCGATTTTGTGTTTAAATGAATAATGGAAAAAAAACGGATAATGGCCGTTTCCCGTGTACGTGACTTAAACTGTGATGCCAAACCAGGATTGAACCAGGACTGAGCCACTGAAAACGGTTTAATCCTGATTCAGTCCTGGTTTAGTCTGGTCCCGGTTTCAGTCCAGGTCTGGTGCCGGTCTGGTCCCAGTTTTAGTCCCAGTCTCAGTCGCAGTCTAAATCATGGTTTGGTCCTGGTTTGGTCCCGGTCTGGTCCTGGACCTTGTTTAGTCCTGGTTCAGTCCGGGTTTAGTCTTGGTTCAGTCAGTTTTAGTTTTGGAGACAAATAATGAAGAAAATTGTTGTTTTTTCATTTTCTTTTTTTTGGTTTTATATAAAAAAATAAATGAACGAATGATACACAGATTCGTTTCAGTGTGCATTTAAGCTTTATCAGAATAAAACTCATGGTAAAATAAAGAAAGTATAATTATTTTATATTGAAAATTGTATTCTATTTCTTTAAATGTAGCATTTTTCATCTTTCCGTGTAATTTACCTTAAGTAAATAAACCTTAAGACATCGCTCTGTAACACTCCTCACACGCAGCCTCCAGAGTGAATGAGGTAGTACGAGCTACGAGCAGATGACGGTGATCAGCTTAAGGAGTCAGTTGGAGTAAACCTGGATTACACTGAGACTTTTACTCCAGGCTCCTCACGATCTGTGACAGAGGACGGGACTCTGGGCCATCTGCACAACGAGCCTCAATGAGAAAAGAAAACTGGATTAAATAGGTCACGAGAACAGTTTTGAAGCACAATATTTCACAAAAATATATTAGTATATATATATATATATATATATATATATTAATTGTGTATTATAATTCATATTATATGAATATATATAATTCGTATTATAATTCAAACTTAATAATAAAAATGTAAATGTATTTGTGTAACTTAATAATAAAAAAAGTTGCCTGTAAGTGACACTGAAGATGTCCCGTCGCTCATGGAAAACTTTGGCAGGTTGTGAAGACGCTGTTTAAATCTTAATTCACTGTTAAATCTTAAAGGCTTTTCAAGGCTTTTCCAAGACTTTTAAAAGGAAAAGTAGCATATTCACAAAATATTGCAATAAATATTGTACTGTGAGATGCATATCGTGAAAATAACGTGTCAAGTGATTTTCGTTACATCCACATGTTTACATACCGGGTCCAGTCAAGTGGTAACAGAGGGAAACAGGGGCAGATTTTTTACATTCAGATGTCTCTTATTCAGAAACTGGAGGGACTATTGAAATAAGTAAAGTATCAGAATGTAGGAAAGAGTTACACTCCAACAGGGTAAAGTTAAACCTGTGATATTCTTTCAAGTTGTTGACAAAAAATTTAAAAAATTAATGTCGGTAACGGAGGGAATGAAATATGCAGCACTTTTTGGGCAATAAATACAAACAGTGATAACTCTTGGTTCTCACTTACATATCCTTAACAAACTGGTTTGAATATTTGCTTCATATAGTTTTCTACCATATGGTACAAGATTAGGTTGAAAAACCTCTTACTTTTTGAGTCATGAGATTTTTTATTGAAGAAAGGTCATGGTAACGGAGGGAAAAGTAACGGAGGGAAAATTGTGCAAACAAGTAGAAGGTGCAGGATTTTACGTAATTTGTCGCTTTTTTCTTCCGAATACTTTAATATTACTTCAAAATGAAAGGAAACTATTTCTATAAAATATGTCAGACCTTCCAAGCAAATTTTTATCATTTTAAATACATTGTTTTTTGAAAAATCATGTGTACCTTCATCAACAGTTCAAAGATGGAATAACACAAGATATGATGAAATACATCCATTTATTTACATGATTTGCAGGTCTTTGAAATTTGGGAAATAATTTTTGTTTCATGTTTCATACATGGTCTGTTTAAAACATATGTAACTTTAGAACCAAATAGTGGTACAGAAAAAAGGTGAACAGTTTCATAAACTAGAGTACATATGTATCTGTTCAATACATTTTTATATCAGATGCATTAACTTGAATTTTTTGGCCTTGCTGTTTACTTCTGCTTGACTGGGCCCTACTGCATTAACTTGTAGCTTTTGTGATTTGTCAATTGAGAATGTGGCCCATTTTAGTTTAGTTTTAGTTTTCAGTTGTGTAGTTGTAGGGTTGCCAAGAAAAAGAATCAACACACAGATACTAAAACAAGCCTCGAAACTAGATCCTCATTTGAACTATTATTTATACTGAAGGAAAAAAAAACATATTGTAGTGAAATCCCCGGCGCTCACACAGACGGTGACAGCCCGAGTCCCAGCAGAGGCCACGGTCTCTGAAGGTTTGAACAAATGTGCCCAGACTCACAGGCCACTGACTCTGCCGTTTACAACAGACTCACAAAACAACATCACACTACACTACACATAATATTACACACTGTTACGCACACGCAGCACATACATGACACTCACACGCACCAATAACCAGCGACGGAGGAACGCTGAACATGCCTTTAGTTACAGAAAACTCAACGCCTGCTTTAAAATGTATGTGTGTGTGATATTTTCTGATACATGGTCCAATCAGAAGTACTGCGTTCTGAATACTTGGAATACATACATGGACTTGTATTTAAATTATAAAGTAAAAACGCAACATAACATTAAAACCAGCTATATGCAGTGTCGGGGAGTAACAGATTACATGTACTGGAATTACGTAATCAGAGTACAAATTATGAGTGTACTTTCAGTGAGTGGTAATTGGATTACAGTTACTTTGTTGAAATAAATGGATTACACAGCGGGATTTTCCTGTTTTCCTGTTTTGGGCTATATCCCCCTTTTTTTTTTCCAGTAATTCCACTCATTGTCGGAAACTAAACCAGGTCTAAACCAGGTCTAAACCAGGACTAAAACCAGGACTAAAACCGGGTCTAAACTAGGTCTAAAACAGGTCTAAACCAGGACTAAAACCAGGTCTAAACTAGATCTAAAACTAGGTCTAAACCAGGACTAAACCAGGTCTAAAACCAGGACTAAAACCAGGACTAAAACAGGGTCTAAACAAGATCTAAACTAGACCTAAACCAGGTCTATAACAGGTCTAAACCAGGTCTAAAACCAGGTCTAAACTAGATCTAAAATAGGTCTAAAACCAGGTCTAAACCAGGACTAAAACCAGGTCTAAACTAGATCTAAAATAGGTCTAAAACCAGGTCTAAACCAGGACTAAAACAGGTCCAATTTGTGGAAATGTGGGCCCGCTTGTAGAAGAATGTATTTATTTCAAGCGATTATTTCAAGATAAAAACAACTATAATCACATAATAAGCAAGTTTAATGCCATACTGTGGTACATTCCAGGGAAGCAATCACCCAAACATATCTCCATGGACACAACCAGGTACTTAAGTTACATAGTGCACCTTTAAAAAGGTCCTATATAACGCAAAATTTACTCCTGAGAGCTTGAAATTTTCCAAGTGATTTTAGTGAAGGTGTTACCACATGACATCACAAGGTGGAACAGAGTGTTTTCGGGTTAAAAGAAGAACTCAGCCTAAATATGCAGAGTTTCTGTGTGAGAATGAAACAAAACACGACTCCAAACAACATTATAACAGTTCAGAAAATGGCGTAATAAATAATCTTTAAATAATCTTGTAGGTCCATACATCAGATAATACTCAGATTTTGGTGTGTGCGTGTGAACATAGACAGTTTGTTCTCTTTATATTTATCACTAAGGGTGTAACAAAAACCAAAATATTGTGAAATCGTATCGTCAAAAGTCTCTCCATAATATCTCTGACCATCAGAATATATCAAATCACAAGTCTCTTTGCTTAAATTCATCATTATGGTGCAGCAATAGCTAAAAACAAGAGTGAACTACATAGACCATGATCCTTTGCTCCGTTCTGGTGCAAATTACATGAAGAAAAAGCAGTTTTAAGCCTTTTTAAGTCTTAGTTCTTTGGATTAAGTCTTGTCAAGGCATTTTAAGAGGAGCCTCCACAAAATATTGTGAAAATATCATACTGTGAGATTTGGATATTGTTACATCCTTATTTATCACTAATTAGAGAAGAAAAATTCACAAATGCACTCACCACAAGAGCCAGAGACAAATTCACAACTCTATTGTAGAATTTAACTTTCAGATTGCAGATTTGTTGACCTCGTTTCAGGTTCATATCTCTGTAATTCCTGGGCCTATCCGCAAGAAACTAAAACTGGCACAAATTTAATAAACGTCTCCTTCTCCAACCAAGCAGATAGAGCCATCTAACCAGGTTATAGATCATATCTGTGGAGACATGATTCTGCTCTCAGTAACAAAAGAAGACCTGTTTCTCAAAGGGATTTGACTAATAATAACTACGGTTGCACTCAGTGTTGGGAAGTAACTGAATATGTACCGAAAATACATATTCTGAATACTAATTTTGACTTTTGAACACCTGTATTCTAGTTTCTTTTTCATTTGGTGGTACTGGAGTTACTTTTCTCAAATCAAAGGAGTAAAATTTGGGCTTCAAACTGCACAATATTAGTGAGAAAAATAAAAAAACACAGCTCTTGTGGTGAGTGCATGTGTGATTTTTGAATTAAAAGTGAAGATTTCTGTTTGCAATTGATTAATATTTGTGAGTGAAATGAAATGTATTGATTTGAGATCTGGTCGTCGAGGCCCCTGCCTTCGACTGCCGCCCAGATCTCTCTGCACCCTCCCCCTATGGATCCTCCTGCAGGTGGTGGACCCACTGGAAGACGGCCCCACATCATTCGTTTGGTCTGTGCCCGGCCGGGCCCCGAGAAGACCGGCCACCAGGCAGGATAAGATGGCGGTTCACCTATGGTCATGAGCTCTGGGTAGTGACCGAAAGGACGAGATCGTGGATATAAGCACTCGAAATGAGTTTTCTCCGCAGTGGTTGTTGGACGCTCCCTTAGAGATAAGGTGAGGAGCTCAGTCACATGGGAGGAGCTCAGTGTAGAGCCGCTGCTCCTCCACGTCGAGAGGAGCCAGTTGAAGTGGATCAGGCATCTGTTCCGGATGCCTCCTGGGCTCCTCTCTCGGGAGGAGTTCCAGGCATGTCCCACTGGAAGGAGACCCCGGGGAAGACCCAGGACACGCTGGAGGGACTATGTCTCTGGGCTGGCCTGGGAACGCCTTGGGGTCCCCCCGGAGGAGCTGGAGAACGTGTCTGGGGTGAAGGAAGTCTGGGAGTCCCTGCTGAGACTGCTGCCCCGTGACCCGGCCCCGGATAAGCGGAAGAAAATGGATGGATGGATGGGTATTGATTTGAAATGTTTTAAAGTAACTCTCAAAAAATTTACGATCAAGGAGAGGAATCAAGGAGAAGGAAGCGTGGAAAGAGGAATGAGATGCAACCTACATATCAGAATATGCTAGAAAAGACATTTTAATGCAGGTATTCAGTACTCTGTAATAAAACATGGTATAAAACTTTTCTATCTTCATGGGGACCAAATTAGATCAAGTTACACATCAGATCTGTGGAGAGGCGACCCCGCTCACAGTCAGAATGCCTGTTTTTCTAGATATTTTTGAGCTAGAAAATCACCTATAATTTGATAAATGTAAAGTAGAGCTGTTTAATGTTCCTGGTACATTTTTGTGCATAAATAGTTGTTTTTGCATGAACTCCCCCTGCTGGTCTAGTCTTGTAAGTGCAGTTTAGGTCAGACACACAAAGACACATAATAGTTTTGAGCACTTTGGCCACGCCCCCTTTTCAGTCAATGAAAAGTCAACTAAGAATTTCCTTAGTCAACCACAGCCCTGATAATAATGCTTGTAATTAAATAATGCAAGAAAAAAACAAAGCAATAACACGAAGAGAAGCCGTTTAATGAAATCCCTGTGAGGACTGCGCTTTGTTGTTGCTGTTGTGTTTCTTGTTCATCTCACACTTTGTCATGATCACGGACTGGCCTCGTTTCTAAAAGCAGATGAAATGAAATCACGTTGTTTCTCTCTGGTTTCCTCCTCTCGGCTCCTCAGCGCCTCTGCGTTTGGGGACGCTTGTTTGATTCATATTTTTGTCTCAGATCAAACTTCGCTGCAGTCAAAAATATAAAAAATCTGATACTAATCGATTCTGCAACTAGAATCGAAACTAGACACTCATTTGAGCTAAAAAAAAGTCACATTCGCAGGACAGAAATGAATCTTTAGACTGATCTTGAAATGGATCAGAACAAGTATAAGAAGTATACGTATTTTTTGGACTATAAGTCGCATTTTTTTCATGGTTTGGTTGGTCCTGCGACTTATATGTAACAATTTTCACACCGCTAGAGGGCGCTGTAGGCTTGTGTGCCAGTATCTGCTACTCCTGTTCCTCCTGTACCACTGTCACTTCACTCTACTGCACATGTCTCCTGCAGAAAGAGCCTCTGTCCTGCTGCAAGTAGCGAAATATTCAGCCGAAAACGGTAATGAAGCAGCAGAAAGAGAGTTTGGAGTGAGCGAGAAACGTGTGAGGGACTGGTGAAAAGTGGAAATGGAAAACACGCAGGTAACTTGGACTCAAATGCAACACAAGCATGCAGGCAAACAAAGGCTTAATTCAATAACAGAAAGTGTCCTTTAACAGGTAATGATAAATATGTTTATATCATATTTAATAAATCAGACTGACAACAACAGAGGAATATATGATTATCAAACGTGAATGAAAATATCATCCAAAAAACTGGGAAATACTCTATGTAGAAAATAAGCTGGGAAATAAACACAGAAGCAGGTATGACCAACAAGGAAAAAAACTGAATTGCTCTAAATGCAAACAACGGGGTACAGAGATACAGAGGTTAAGGAAAGTCTTGACAAGTCAACAATCTGGCAAAGACTGAATGAGCAGGAGGAGTATATATAGGTTACCCTGGGCTGATTAGGGAATGAGAGTCAGCTGCAGGAAAAGGAGGGAGGCAGCAAAATGGGGACCGGGACAGACTGGGAAACGGAGCTGGACTGGGGAAAACATAAACAAAATGGTAGAACTGTGACATTCACGGCAACCAGGAGGGTGCACCAGGCAACTTTTCTGGAAGTCACTGCATGGATGGACAAAGTCTGAACTTCAGTGACAGCAAAACCATCCTGTCGGGATTCAGAAAGACCCAAATAATTCTAAATGGAACTGATGCTGAGTCTGACGACAGCGACACAGAAGAGGAAGCGGCGCTCTGTTTACCTCCGGACGTCGTGGAGTTGCTCAGAAGTGACACCGAGGATGAAGGATTGAATGGATTTAGTGATTTGGAGTGAGATGGAGAGTTTGTTAAAGTTGTTCTGTTCTGTTGTTTATGTTATAGTTTATCTGAAGAACTGTTCATATGTGACGTTAACAGCCTGTTGTTCTCTGTTCCATTGTTATTACCGGAGGTGGGACCAAGTCTTTGTTTTGCAAGTCTCAAATTAGTCTCAAGTCTTTGACCTCAAGTCCGAATCAAGTCCCAAGTCAAATACAGGCAGGTCCAAGTCGAGTCTCGAGTCAGTGGCCCATAAGTCCAAGTCAAGTCCAAGTCGTCTGCTTTGAGCTTTAAGTCATTTCAAGTCTTTAAACCAAAGTATCAAATATAGCTGAGAGTTTTGCAATTTATATGGATTTTAAACTAAATTGTACTTAAAAAGTCATGGTATATTTAAATATGAGTATTTATAGATTATATAAGAGTTACAAGAGAATTGATTTAGTTAATTTTTCCTTTTCAAATGTCTTGACAAGATCTTAGTGTGAATCATTATTGTATAAAAGACATTTAGTCTTGTTATATATTAGTTGTTGTTTGTTGTTATACTCTTTCTCACCGAGTGAGTCACGAACTCTTGAGTCAGTATAGCGGCGTGACGCTCAGTGCATCGGCTGTGTTTCGGACACTTTAATGTCTGAATGATAGTGTGCGTCCTTTAGACGTGAGTATTCTTGTGTGAGTATGAGTGGTATTATGTTCAAAGTTTTGTAGCTGTTGTTTGACTGTGTTTTGTGCAGTTTAGAAATCTTTGTGCGTGACTTTCGTTTTGTATTGCTAGCTAGCCTCGTGTCTGTGTAATTGCGCATTGCGTGTACGTTAGAATACCGTTTTTTCCTTTACTTCACAAATCCCCAGTAACCATCTGTTATATATATATATATATATATATATATATATATATATATATATATATATATATATATATATATATATATATATATATATATATGCAGTTTCCTTTGTATTAAACCTGGGTAATTTGATTTGGATCTGTTTATATCTAAACTGCACCGAACATATTGGCCCCCTATCGGCCACTTTGTAGTTTGCAGTATTGTGTAAATAATCACAATCAACCACCATTTTGATTTATTTTTGATATATTGTTTGTATTTGTTCTTTCTCCTGTAGAGAACCACACACACGTGTTTCAGCACGCAGACATTAAAGAAACGTTCAACATTACCTGGATGTGGACTCCCTCATTTTAACTCACCAGAACGTCTATAATCACTGTCCTGACCCGACACCCTGTAGTGATTGCTAGCCAGCACTCCAGTTTTCTCATATTATACAATCCTCATTACAATTATAGTCAGAATAGAAAGAATTCAGATGTAAAAGTGCTTCTCAAGTCTTCTCAAGTCACAAGTAAATCCAAGTCAAGTCCCAAGTCACTGATCTTCAAGTCCAAGTTGAGCCCCAAGTCTTAGTCTATTTTATCAAGTCAAGTCTCAAGTCCTAAAAATAGTGACTCAAGTCTGCACAACTTGCAAGTCCCACCTCTGGTTATTACTGTAACTTGACTTTTAAGATGAAATATCAGTTCCTCGTCTCTGATTTAAGTAAATACATTTCTCCCAAAAAGTGCGACTTATATATGTTTTTCTTCTTCATTATGCATTTTTTGGCTGGTGTGATTTATACTCGGGAGAGATTTATAATCCAAAAAATATGGTACAAGTACTACACCCATGAACCACTATGGAACCTGCCTGGACCACTGAGGGATTACACAGATTTAAGACCACACGGGAGTATAAAAGAAATTACGACGATTTAATGTTAAAAATCGCATTCCGTTGTCTAGATAAAGAGTGTTTTTATTATTATTGTGGCATCAGAATCTGCACTGCGCATTGAAATCAAGTCTGAAACACGAGTCTCCAGGTCTGATGTCACTCTGGCACAGACGGTCTGACGCTGACACCACCGATGGACCAGAGCCAGGACGCCTCTAATCTCATAACTCCACACAACGCTGTAATCATCTGGATTATGTCACGTCGTCAACTCTTTAATCTCATCACCTTTTATGGAATTTTGGCAGGATTTGTATTTTTAGCGACAAATGTACTGTATGTGTAGGCCTATGTTTGGTTAAGTCAGAGTCAGTTGAAATATAAAGAAAAACTACGTTACATTATTGAATTGAAGTGTCGCAATAAGGTAACACCACACAGGTCAGATCTGTGGAGAGGCGACCCCACTCACAGTAAAAAAAACCAACATGTATTTCCAAGGTGTTTTTAAGTCATACAAACATCTTGATTAATAAATGCCACATATGTGAGTGTAATGCCATATTTGTGTTTCGTTGTTGCTGCCGAAAAATGAANTAGTAGGAGTAGTAGTAGTAGTAGTAGGAGTAGTAGTAGGATTAGTAGTAGGAGGAGGAGGAGTAGAAGTAGTAGTAGTAGTAGTAGTAGTAGTAGAGTAGTAGGAGTAGTAGTAGTAGTAGTAGGAGTAGGAGTAGGAGTAGTAGTAGTAGGAGTAGGAGTAGTAGTAATAGGAGTAGTAGTAGTAGTAGTAGTAGTAGTAGTAGTAGGAGTAGTAGTAGTAATAGGAGTAGTAGTAGTAGTAATAGGAGTAGTAGTAGTAGTAGGAGTAGTAGTAATAGGAGTAGGAGTAGTAGGAGTAGGAGTAGTAGTAATAGGAGTAGGAGTAGTAGTAATAGGAGTAGGAGTAGTAGTAGTAGTAGTAGTAGTAGTAGTAAGTAGGAGTAGTAGTAGTAGTAGGAGTAGTAGTAGTAGTAGTAGTAGTAGTAGTAGTATAGGAGTAGTAGTAGTAGTAGTAGTAGTAGGAGTAGTAGTAGTAGTAGTAGTAGTAGTAGTAGTAGTAGTAGTAGTAGTAGTAGTAGTAGTAGTAGTAGTAGTAGTAGTAGTAGTAGTAGTAGTAGTAGTAGTAGTAAGTAGGAGTAGTAGTAGTAGTAGTAGTAGTAGTAGTAGAGGAGTAGTAGTAGTAGTAGTAGGAGTAGTAGTAGTAGTAGTAGTAGTAGTAGTAGTAGTAGTAGAGTAGTAGTAGGAGTAGGTAGTAGTAGTAATAGGAGTAGTAGTAGTAGTAGTAGTAGTAGTAGTAGTAGTAGTAGTAGTAGTAGTAGTAGTAGTAGTAGTAGTAGTAGTAGTAGTAGGAGTAGTAGTAGTAGGAGGAGTAGTAGTAGTAGTAGTAGTAGTAGTAGTAGTAGTAGTAGTAGTAGTAGTAGTAGTAGTAGTAGTAGTAGTAGTAGTAGTAGTAGTAGTAGTAGTAGTAGGATTAGTAGTAGTAGGAGTAGGAGTAGTATTAATAGGAGTAGGAGTAGTAGTAATAGGAGGAGGAGGAGAAGTAGTAGTAGTAGTAGTAATAGGAGTAATAGGAGTAGTAGTAGTAGTAGTAGTAGTAGTAGTAGGTAGTAGTAGTAGCAGCAGACATCCTTATATCCTGTCAATCATCATGTCTTTGCGCTGTTTACCTTAGAACCGCTTCTTTAAAGCTGAGATATTTTTATTTAATTTACTCGTTATTTTATTTTGAGTTGTACATATACATTTATATTATATATTTTTTTTACTCTTTATTATTTTATATTTTGATGTGTGTAGGGTGACCAGATGAAATTGTGATACTGTGACAACTAGGGCTGGGTATCATTAAGAAGTTGCCGATACGATACATATCTCGATACAGTGAGCTTTTGATTCGATACCATATATTTCAAATCGAATCAATATGGTTCAATAAAAAATAAAGTCTAAATCATGGCTGTGATAATAAAAATCTTTGTTAAATCACTTCTTGTGCAACGTTCATATGAAACACAAACATTTTAATCCTCAAAACAGTGTCAAAATGTCAAATGTGTCGCATAAACGAGTTTCCTTTCTCTAAACAAGCAACAAAACTGTGGCACTGTAACAAAATTATTTAGTTAAATATAGAAAAAAAAAACTACTCTTTGTGATATATCGATACAGCAGCCCACGATATCGATACTGTATCATCATATTAAACGAAACGATATATCGATATTTCAATATTTTTGCACACCCCTAGTGACAACCATATTTTTATTCAGAGATCAAGTCTTTCATTAATATTTTTTGCATTCATAACATAAACATAAAAATCAACATGCAACATAAAAGTCATGAACTCAAACTCTGTCGCGGTGTTGGTACAGTGTGATTTGCTGTTAGCGTGTAGTCAAACATCTGCCTCCTCCGTGAGAAAAACTCTATTCTACACACTTTACTTAATGCTTTAATTTCATCACTTATGGCAGACGTGTCCAAACCTTGGCCCGTGAGCTAAATGCGGCCCTCAGACAATTTTTTTCTTTGCCCTCAGACTTCCAGGAGAATTGAAAATCTACCTTGATAAATCTAATATTTAATAGTGTGTGTGTGTGTGTGTGTGTGTTTTGAGGATCTTAGCATGAGTAAAGACTGATGGTTCTTTCTAACGTGTTAAACATGCACATATTTCAATTATTCTCTGTATTGAGCATCAGTCTACGGCCCTCGATCGGCCCTTTGCTTCATCTGTGTTTAAATATGTGGCCCTTGATGAAAAAAGTTTGGACACTCCTGACTTACGGCTTTGGCAATCCACGGATACTTCTCCACCTACTCATCCCGGTACCCACATTGACACTTTTGCTTTTTAGCGGCGTGTTGGGCACACCAGTCATGTAGAATAAATGAAAATTAGCTCATCATCAGTGCGTATTTGCGCCTAATTGTAGAATGTCAAAAAATAAATATAATAAATACAGTGTAGCTGGAGCACGTAGGCTGTACGCAGCCCCTCACAGCTTCTGTCAGCAGCAGCAGGGCTGTATGCACTCGACTCAACCTCTCTACGAACAGTTTTTAATGTTTATCTGAAAATAACTACTCAGTATTCTGTTTCAGTGTACTTTCTGGGACATTCAGGGCCAGATTTGGGACAACAGATTTTGGGGCTATCTCGAATTTTTCGGAACATCTGGTCCAAAAAATTCTACTGTGCTACTAGGGCTGGGTATCATTAAGAAGTTGCCGATTACGATACATATCTCGATACACAGGCCATGATACGATACATATCTCGATACAGTGCACTTTCGATTCAATATGATATATTTCAAATCGATTCGATACGGTTCAATAAAAAATAAAGGCTAAATCGTGGCTGTGATACTAAAAGTCTTTGTTAAACCACTTCTTCTTGTCCAGAGTTCATTTGAAACACAAACATTTTAATCATCAAAACAGTAAAAATGTGAAATGTGTCACATAAATGAGTTTCCTTTCACTCCACAAGCAACAAAACTGTAGCACTGTAACAAAATAATTTAGTAAAACACACCTAAAAATACTCTTGGTGATATATAAATACAGCAGCCCACGATATATCGATATTCCGATATTTTTGCACACCCCTATGTGCTACTGAGCTACTGTGGCCAAGTAATTACCCGTGTGGATCAATAAAGTTTGTCTAAGTATTGTAAATAACTGTAGTGGTAGCAGCAGCAGCAGCAGTAGTACTAGTAGTAGTAGTAGTAGTAGTAGTAGTAGTAGTAGTAGTAGTAGTAGTAGCATTTGTTCCATTGCTTGAGCTGCAACATTTCCTGCTGACTCGTCTCTGTGCCTCAGTAAACACAGAAACAGACTGTGTTCACTGTGTTCACTCTGACTCTGCAGTGAAGATCAGGATCATAGGTCTCAGCTCATATATTGATTAAACTTTTAAAACAATAATCACACGACTCCTGACATTTCCAAACCCTTTAAGAGCAGAATCAACCCATAAACTGGAATATGAGCTGGACCCTCGTTTATAGAGACACAATGACCCTTTGTACTACTTCATTTTTTCTTTTTTTTTTAGTCATAATTAAGACAGATTTATAACCTGTTTTACTGCTGTAGTTTAGAGACTCTGAAGGGATTTTTATCATTAATTATAAGAAAACTGCTTAAAGAGGGGGTATTTTACTTCTAATATTAAAATACAAATACAAACTTGCAATGGGAATGCAAGATGAACAGAACAGAAACAGAAAAATAAAACATGGAATACATAATATATACAGTTATACAGTAAAAGACATTGTAAAAAAAAAAAAATTATTAAAAAAATGGCAAATCTCAAAGGCTGCAATTTTTAAAGTGCCGTAATTTCACATGTCACTTTCGCTTTTGATTCTGATACTCTGAGTCTGCTAAGTCACTCCCCCTTCAGAGCTTTATATCACAACACAGTCAGCGTCGCATCAGGTTGTCGCGTACTGTTTTGTATCGTGTTTTTGTATATTTATGGAGAATTGTCATGGCTTGTGGGCGGAGCTTTGTACAGAATCTTACAGCTATACATAAGGGGGGTTCGAGGGTCCAGGAGAGATTGCTAGATTACTCAAACATGCATGGATAGCATCTAAAAGCTTAAAAAAAAAAGTTATAATATGCTCGAAAGCTAAAACAAAAAAGTCTTGCATATCAGAGTCCTGCACCAGGTCGGGTATGTTCAAATAGTCGCTGAAACGGGAGGGTTTTAACATTCTGGAATTTTTACACAGGGGCAGGTCAGGACTAAACCAGGACTACACCAGGGACTAATCTTAGATTTAAGAGAGAGAAAACCCTGAGCTCGTGGAGCAGGTGTCCGCAAAGCGGGATCGGGCGACAGTTGCGCTCCGTGTGGTGTCGAGCTCTGCGCTGGTCCTTTCGCCTGCGTTCACACGGTCTACACGGATGCACCTCCAAGCTCGTCCCGACAGTGAGTCCTGCTTCAGTTCTGGTTTAGTCCTGGTTTAATCCTGTTTTAGTCCTCATTTAGTCCTGGTTTAGTCCTTGTTTAGTTCCGGAATCAGTCCTATTAGTCCTGGGTTAGTCCTGGTTTAGTCCTGGTTCAGTCCTTGGCAAGTGCGGCACAAAAGTCGAGCATCTTGATCATTGTTTCTTCTGCTCAGTAAATAAAGCCTGTGAAATGTTGACAGTCGAGTCGCATCTGTGAATTCGTATTCGTACTAAAGAAAGTGAAACCGTTTCATTTCATTTCGTGATTGTAATCCTTGAAATCGTAACTTTCCAATTTGTATTCTGATGGACGCTTCAGTTAGAATGATTTTATTTTGTGTGTGATTTATCACGGGCACGGGCGGGTAACGGGTGAAACATTAATGTGGGTTTAACTTTGATAAAATTATAGGTTAATGGGCGAGCGCGGTGCTGTACTGCGCAGGTGCGGGTCTCCAAAAATGAACCCGTGCAGGTTCTGTTGCATATTACCTCCTCTTTAAGTGTTTCATTCTGCTTTTTATTCATGCATTTTTTTTCATTTCGGAGCACAGTGTAATGTTTTGATGTTACTGCTTTGCCTGGAATGTACCACAGTATCGGGTTAAACTCATCTATCTCCATGGAGACAAGCAGGTGACTCCACGTATGCCCCAAATTGACGTTGCGTAAGCGCAGAGCCGCTGTAGATAAAAGCAGAGACACAGATCGATGCCTCATGAATAATACAGTGGGTTTTACAGGGTTTTCCATTGGCTCCAGCGAAATGGCCGCCTCAGCATTCTCCCCCATACATCAGAACAGAGCAGGTCACGTAATATTACTGCACTACTACTACTATTATACTACTATTACTACTGCTATCTACTAGGGATGTAACAATATCCAAATCTCACGGTGCAATATTTATTACGATATTTTGAACAGGTTAATATAATTGTAGATGGGACACTTTTTTGGTTTTAAAATACCCTGACAAGATTTGGGTCCAATATCCCAATAATTGAAGTAATAAACATATTTCTTTGTGTTGTCTGCGCTGAAATGAATCATGGGATATGTAGTTTAAGGTGTTCAAAAGCTGTTGCTACTCTAAAACCATGCATTTAAGCAAAGGAACTTGTGATTTGATATATTGTGACAGCCCACGATATTATTGTGAGACTTTTGACGATACGATATCACGACATTTAGGTTATTGTTACATCCCTTCGATCTACTGTTATTATTATTACATTGTGTTGTCTCGATTTCGATACTAAGGAATAGACTTGAAACTCAATACCGATTCCGATACCAAGATGATAATAAAAACACTCTTTCTTTAGATAATAGAATGTGATTTTTAACATTAAATCATAGTATTTTCTTTTATACTCCCATCCCTCAGGGGTCCAGGTCGGTTCCATAGTGGTCCATGGGCATATATTAATTTATGTGCTCTTATATTTGTTCAGATTCAGCTCAAGATCATTGCAAACATTTTCAGGAAAGGTTCATTTCTGTCCTGTGAATGTGGCTTTTTTAGTATCGATGCCTGCTCCAGTGATTATCTAGTTTCGATAGTTTTAGTGTCGATTTGTATCTGATTTTAGATACTTTTGACCACCCTTCTACCTACTAATCCTTCAATAAGATTAATTGTGATTGAACTGAAAACACAGCAATTTGAATGGATACAATTAGTTGTGGAGTCATAAAATTATAAAGAAACGATACGATATCACGATATTTCGGTTATTGTTACATCCCTAATCGATACAGCAGCCCACGATATCTCAATTTTTTTTTTTCTCTCTTTTTATTGGGTCATTTTGCAGCACTACAAAACAAAACAAAAACAAAATATAGACCACAACCCCATGAATCATGATCTAAAGGGTCCGAGCAAAAACATTGAACAATAACAGAATTCCAAGAAAGAATGCAACGTATGAACAGAAAGTTTGCATTTACAATTTCACTTACGACCTACTGTAAATATAAGAGACAAAATATAAATTAAGACAAACAACATTTAATGCATAATTCGTTCATTCCAGAGCTCTATATCTTTCAAAACATGACGCTTTATACTCTTTTTGTTTTTAAAGGCTTCTGCAGGGTTAGACTTTTTAAAATCAGGTTGTTTTATATACTAACCATTCTAACAGAAATACAGTCACTTTTTTCTTAGTTCTTATTAGGGACGGGCATTCGATTAAATTTTCTTAATCAATCGTCGTGAGAATTAACGATCTATTAACGATTAATCATTAACATTTTTATATATTAAAATTATCATCATCAGTATTACTATCTGCACTACTAATCTGCATAAATAAATTCAACTTTACGACATATAAACCGTAACCACTCTAGTGCAGGGGTGTCAAACTCATTTTGGTCCGGGGGCCGAATCCAGCCTACTTTGATCTCAAAGGGGCCGGATCAAAAAACTCATGGTATATAAACCCGAAAAAATAACAATACGTTCAAATATTTGTGCAGAGAAATGCAAATCTATTACAGAAATCTTTTTTTTAATAGATGAACTCTTTCTTTCACAAAATATTATAATATTATGAACAACCTGAAACTTAAAAAAAAATGCAATTTCAACACAATGTTTTAACATTAACTTGTATGTAAATAGGAATAAGTAAATTTTTCTTGGAAAATCCTGCACTCGGCTCCACTTTTCTCATGTTGGACATTTTTCTGATGAGGGTGTCACGGTCAACAGTCAAAACGATCGTCCTTTAAGAGCGTTTGGAAAGAGACAAGTCTTCATTTGTGCTGCTCTGGTGGGAGGGGCCACGTACAGAGACGCTGGAGATTCTGCTGTGATAAACACCCCAGAAAATTAACAAGATTTTAATAGAAAATATAATTAAAATATTTTAGTAGAAAATCAGCCGAGGGCCAGATTAAAGGTCTTGGAGGGCCGGATCTGGCCCCCGGGCCGTATGTTTGACACCTGTGCTCTAGAGCCACATCAGCCCGTTTGACATTATAATGTGTTTAATGCAGATTTGTGCAAGTCTCACACAAACGAAACTTAAAAACTGCATGGCTAATTTGCATAAACTAAGCAAAGAAAAAAAACAGCTCTTTTCTTGTGCGTTGATGCGGTTCAACTTCTGTCGGACTTAAGGACACGACTCAGTGGAATACAGGTTAGTGTGACCATATTTGCATTTGTCAAAACCAGGACACCGTACGGGGGGTGGGAGGTGGGACCTCGTCAACGATATTGAACTATTCTCACCTGGCAAAGCTTTTTCATGTTGTTTGGTCTCCTAGTGAGCTTTGAGGTCCCTGACACCGAACCATACATTATGTGCTGCTTTGTACACTGTGCACATGGTCTCCCACTTGTCTCAACCGGGATGGAAAAAAGGGAATTTCTTGTGTAAGTCACTGTTAAATGCGCATTTGTGCTTCGGCCCGTTGCAGGCTGATCCACTGTTTGTGTTTGTTCGCTCCTTCTGAGTGCAGAGAGCTATGAGAGACGCTCAGTTTAATGGCCCAATGAAAGATAATGAAAACATTTGCATCAGTTTATAAAAAAAAAAACCCGGACAGCCAGGACAGGACGTGGAAAACGCACATGTCCGGGGAAAAATGGACATTTGGTCACCCTACGTTACGCACAGCAACGTACATTCGGTTTGTCGATTAAAAATGAACGTAATCGACGAAATTCTTAATGATCAATTATCGATGAATCGAATAATCATGCCCATCCCTAGTTCTTCATTTTTTTTCGTTTATGGTGGTACAAACTAATAATAATGATAACGAAGGCACAAAAGACTGCAGACTGAACAAATCAGACAATGAAATAATAATGTCACTCACAAATTTGAGATTCAGTGCCATAAGATCAGTCCAACATGTGGAGACACTGGGATGGTGTTTATTGTTTTGTAATGTCACTGTCGTTGTCTGTTTTTAAAATGCACCATGAGTCCAGAATAAAGATGATGATGATGACAAAAGTCGATATTTTGATATTTTTGCACAGCCGTACCAAAGACTAAAAAGCGTGTCACTGTATCAGATCTTTGTGTACTACAGTCAGCAGCCAAAATATACACAACACTCCACTGTAACATCTGTGAAATCCATCCTCCACTCTCTGCTCTCCTCCGCTCACTCCCCTCCCTCCCTCCTCCCTCTCTCCTCTGAGCCGCTCCTCCATTTTGGCTCCTCCCCCCCTGCTCCCCTCCCCTCTCCCCGTCTCTCCGTCTCTCCTCTGCTCTTTCCTCCTCTCCCGTTCGGATGCTCGGATGCCCTCTCCCACACTTGCGGCATGGATTCTGGCCGGGAAGCGGGCGAGGGCTGGGTGGAGGATCAGTGGGAGAAATGGTACGTTGACGCTCGCATGCCGCATCTGTCCGCTCGCTCATCTTTGCCCGTGTTTTTAGCGTGACCTTGCCTCCGTGCGTGAGCGTTGTAAGTGTGTGTGTGTGTGTGTGGATCTGAAGATGCTAACCCCACTCTGTTGCCGCTACTTGTCAAAACACGGGACAGAGCGCGTCCTTGAGGGAGAAGCAGGGAGGATGTCGGTGTATTTTAGCCCAGAGGAAGCTGCAGCAGAAGCACTTTGAAACGGCGCTGGAAAATCCCGTTCAAACTCACAGCTGACGGGGCTGCTCCGGTGTGCACAAGTCTGCACCAGGTCAAAACATTCTCGGCTTCCAGTGTTCACATGTTTAAAGAATTATCACGTTTTATTTATGGTCAAAAATCAAGCGTAATCAGCCGTATGCATGAGTAGGACTGTCATTTTTCATGTATTTAGTATCGTCATTGCAGGAGCGGTAATAGTAGGGATGTAACGATATCCAAATTTCTCAGTACGATATTATCACGATATGAATCTCACGGTACGATATTTATTGCGATATCGTGGGAAAGCTCACAATATAGTGTGGAGGCTCACGATTAGGGATGTAACAATATCCAAATCTCTGTACGATATTTTCACGATATACTGTACGTCTCACGGTACGATATTTATTGCGATATTTTGTGGAGAATAAACAGCTAAAACTGTTAATATGCGACTTTTTCCTCTTAAAATGCATTTGCAAGACTTAATAAAAAAAACTAAGACTTAAAAGTGCTTGAACTGTTATTCTTGGAGCAAAGGATCATGGTCTATGTAGTTCCCTCTGTCTTTTTTTAAGCTATTGCTGCACCATACCTCTTAATTTAAGCAAATGAATTGTAATTCGATATATTGTGATGGTCCATGATATTATTGTGAGAACTTTGACAATACGATATCACGATATTTACCTCCGCCAAGGAGGTTATGTTTTTGCCGGCGTTTGTCTGTTTGTTTGTCTGTTTATTTGTTTGTCTGTTAGCAACATAACTCAAAAAGTTATGGACCGATTTTGATGAAATTTTCAGGATTTGTTGGAAATGTGAAAAGGAAGAACTGATTTTGAACAATGGGGATCCAATAAATTGGCTGATCCGGATCTGATCCAGAAGACTGATTTTATCGCAATTTATATAAAAAATGGGGGTAGTCCTTGGCGGAGGTCTGCGCTCTCTGAGTGCTTTTCTAGTTTAGTTATTGTTACATCCCTAAACGATATGCATCTCATGGTACGATATTTATTGCGATATTTTGGAGAGGTTAATATAATTATTGATAGGACTCTTTCTTTTTTGCTTTTAAAATGCCTTTACAACATTTAGGTGTGAATTATTTATGTCATAATCCCAAGAATTCAATTAAAAAACATATTTCTGAAATGAATCATGGGATATGTAGTTTCCGATGCATCATAAGCTGTCGCTAAAACCGTGCATTTAAGCAAAGGAACTTGTAATTTGATGAACTGTGTTAGCCCACGATATTATTGTGTGTTATCTGACGATACGATCACGATATTTCGATTATTGTTACATCCCTGGGTAATAGTGCTTATAATCTTTATTTCAAAGTGGTTTCTATTGTTTTCTTTTTGCTGAGAGAGGTTTTGAATTGGTCCATTTGATTTCTTTTATTTATTTATTTATTTTCCAAAATCTCAGAACTACATTTAAAGAAATGTTTTGTTTTTGGCAATCCAGAAATGTCCGTTCTGAGGAAAAAATGGGCTGCTTTGAAACACCACATATCGAAGTGAATGTTGTTTTTAATATCTGGTCATAAAATAGTCTTATATTAAGTTAGACGATACTCTTTGTTTATGTACAAAATTCTCCGTTTTAATTAATTTTGTGCAGTGCTTTACCCCACTGAAAAATATAGGTTTTCTTCTTTGAAATGCCTAAGTAAATGTCATTTTTATATTTTTTTCTTATATTAGCCGATACTAGGGATGTAACAATATCCAAATCTGTCGATATTATCACGATATGCATCTCACGGTGCGATATTTATTGCGATATTTTGGAGAGGCTGATATAAATGCAGATAGGACACTTTTTTGCTTTTAAAATGCCTTGACAACATTTAGGTGTGAATTATTTCCAACTATTGAAGTCAAAAATATATTTCTTCATGTTGTTTGCACTGAAATGAATCATGGGATATGTATTTCTCGATGTTTATAAGCTGTTGCTGCTGTAAAACAATGCATTTAAGCAAAGGAAATTGTGATTCGATATATTGTGACAGTCCACGATATTATTGTGAGACATTTGACGATACGATATATCGCAATATTTTAGTTATTGTCACATCCTTTGGTAATAGGGGTGCACATTACCTTGAATCTGATGATACGATACATATCATATCATATATATCACCATAAATCTTGATACTTCAATGAATGGATGATATAATCGATTTTTTTCTTACACTCCTACTAGGTCATAGTGCTTGTAATCTTTGTTTAAAAGTGATTTCTGGTGTTTTCTTTTTGCTGAGAGAGGTTTTGAATTTTGAATTAGTCCATTTGATTTCTTTTATTATTATTTTTTCAAAAGCTTAGAGCTGGAATTAAAGAAATGTTTTAAAGTTTTGAGGAAAAAATGGGCTGCTTTCTGTCCTGCTTTGAAACGTGAATATAGTTTTTAAAATTTGGTCATAAAATAGTCTCTTTTTTTCTTGTTTATGTACAAAATTCTATGTTTTAATGAATTTCGTGCAGTGCTTTACCTCATTGCTCCCAGGTTGAGGGTCCAATTCTCTGTCTATAATGACAAACTGGAAAAATATAGGTTTCCTGCTTTGAAATGCCTAAGTAAATGTAGTTTTTATCTTTATTTCTTACATTATGTTTCACAGTACTCTTGTTTATGTACACAATTCTGCATTTTAATGAATTTCTTGCAGTGCTTTACCTCACTGCTCCCAGGTTGAGGGTCCAATTCCCTGATCCTATGACAAACTAATTGAAAAAACTGGCTTCAAATGATAAAAAATAGTAGTATAGTAATATAGTAATATAGTAATGGGACGTTTTGGCACCAAGATCTCCGTTTTACTTTTACCGTCATGATCCAATGCTGAATGCAAGCTTCTGTGTTTTCAGCCTACGATTATTTTTAGAATTAGCTGACAGTGATCTAAGTGCACTTCACCTTCTGCACATGTCAGGCTGTTACAGAGTGTTTAGGGGTCCTGCTGCTCAGTGAGTGGGTTGAAGGTTTGATTCCCATGGCGTTATAGAACAATTCCTTGACAGAACATTTTGAAAACCTCACTGTCGCAATATCTGTGTGCTGGATGCTGTTATCTGGATACTTTATGTAAGTAAGTAGTTTTTGATTGTGTCGGACTGTAATGTGTTTAGGGGTGTTCAAAATTCTTGAAATATCGATATATCGTGATACAAAATTTTAGTGATTTTTAGTGATGGGACAAGATCTCGTATATTGTGTTCCAAAGCAAGTATATTGTAGCTGGTTTCACTTCGTAGAAACCGGCTGACCTCACAGCATTAGGATTCGTTCGCTCAACGGTAGGTTGGTACTTTTTTTATTCAACCAATCGCTGCTGTTTGGTCTTAACGTATGTAATGCACCATTAACGGGGTTAACTGGTATATTAAGCTTTTCCCAAATCCCGTAGGAAGAAGGGCAATAACGTCTTTCCCCTTGATAAAATTCACCAAACATTGTCTTTGTTCCGGCTTTAAATCCTCAGTCTCGGGAATCGTTGCCAACACAGAATGTACGGCTCTTAGGTGATTGGCTGGTGCCCGGACTCACGCTTTCGGGGTTTCTGTGAATCATCTAATGCAGGCATGTCCAAACTATGGCTCGTGGGCCAAATGCGGCCCTCAGACACATTTTTCTTGGCCCTCAGGCTTTCAGGTGAATTGGCCCAAATTACCTTGCATCATTTAAAAATTAACTTTTTACTGCAGGTTTTTTGAAAATCTACCTTGATAAAGCAAATATTTTATATTTAGTGTGTGGTTTTAAGGATTTTAGCATGAATAAAGATGGATGGGTCATTCTAACATGTTAAACATGCACATATTTCAATTATTCACTGTACTGAGCACCAGTCTGTGACCCTCAGCCCTCTGCTTTGTCTGTGTTTAGATTTGTGGCCCTTGATGAAAACAGAATACACTAGACCCCTGGTCTAGTGTATTCCGATTCCTGATCTAGTCACTGGAGATAAATTAAATTGAGCGGAGGCACTAGGTGGCACCGGCCTGGTTAAAACTTACGATCCACAAATGTTGATCTTATCATTAGAGAAGACATTAAAGAGCCCACATTAGCTTATTTTCTGATCTGTTATAATCAAAAACAGACCTGGAGCTGTGTTTTGTTTTGTTTTGTTTCACACATGTTCAACACATATTAACACTTAGTATATTGTGGTCCAACGCAAGAAAAATATCTAACGAAGATTATTTTTGCCGAAATGTTATTTAAAAATAAAATAAATAAAAAAACAGCTTTTGGGCATCGGCCATCTGAGTGAGCTATGCATGTTTTCATTTTTATTTTACTGTTCTTTACATTCGCACCTCTACAAGAACTTTCTGTTTCTGGGACAAGATCTCGCGTCACAAGATCTCTCCAGACAAAACTGAGAGATTGTGCACTGATACTAAAAATGATCTTGTGAGATTTTTTCCTCATGTTTTTACGTTTGGTTTGAAAAAAATACTGAAAAGAGTACTGCCAATTTAACCTTTTTTGAAAATGCGTAATCCCAAAAAGCAGAGCTACAATGACAGCAGAAGTATTAAATAAAGTAAATCAAAACACTGAGGCTAAAACTGGGAACTGAAATGCACAAAGTATTTATTATAGCCCAAATAATGTCAAAATCTTGTCTTGTCTCATTCTCGTAGATCTAATCTCGTCCCCTTCCTACTAAATTTGGTGATACAGTATTGATATAATGAGCTGCTGTATCGATTAATCAAGAGTATCTTTTGGTTCTTTTAGCATTTTCTTGTGTGACCATGCTATAATTTTGGTTCTTATCTAGTGAAAGGAAACTTGTTTATGCAACACACTTGACATATTCTGCTTAAGCCCTGAGCGGCAAGTGAAAAAAAGAAGAAGAAAAAAAGAGAGGCTATTTTGTTGATTAAAATAGATGCAGTGGTGCAGATGTAGTGGTTTAACAAAGAAATAAAAGGGGTGTGCAAAAATATAGAACTATTTATTGCGATATTTTGTAGAGGCTAACAAAACTATATAAATATAAATATCGCGATATCGGATCGTTAAAAGCCTCTCAGTAATAACACGGACCATCACAATATATGGAATCAAAAGTTTCTTTGCTTAAATTAAGAGTTATGGTGCAGCAATAGCTAAAAAAAACTGGGGGAACTACATAGACCATGATCCTTTGCTCTGTTTTGGTGCAAACTACATGAAGAAATAACAGTTCTAAGCACTTTTGAGTTGTAGTTCTTTGGATTAAGTCTTGTCAAGGCATTTTAAGAGGAAAAAATAGCATATTCACACAAAAAATATCACAATAAATATCGTACCGTGAGATGTGGATATCGTTACATCCTTGTATAATGTAGTATGTTTTCCTTTTAAAAATGCTTTGATAATGTTTTGTGTCTATCATGAACCAAAGAGTTAAGATGTAAAACTGCTTTAGACATTATTTCATCTTGTCAATTGGACTGTTGCTGCACCATAACAATGAAAAGAGAGAAAAGAGATTTGAGATTCGATATACAGTTTATTGTAGCAGCCCATCTGCTAAAAACAGATAAAGCAGGATTGTGAACGACGTCGCACTAGGTTATTTTTTATTATTTATTTCAAATTATGTCAAAATCTCATCTTGTTTCATTCTGGTGGCCCCAATCTCATGGTGGCGAAAATTTTACAGGCGGGTAGTGATTACACACGGGCGGGTCAGGACTAAATCAGGACTAAACCAGGACTACACAAGGACTACACTAGGACTAATCTTAGATGTAAGAGAGAGGAGAACCCCAAGTGCGTGGAGCAGGGTGTCCGCAAAGCGCGATCGGGCGACGGCTGCATTCCGTGCGGCGTGGAGCTCTGCACTGGTCCTTTTGCCTGCGGTCACCTGACAGTCTACATGGGTGCACCTCCGAGCTCATCCTGACAGTGAGTCCTGGTTCAGTTCTGGTTTGGTCCTGGTTTAATTCACTTTTAGTCCTGTTTTAGTCCTGTTTTAGGCCTGTTTTAGTCCTGGTTTAGTCCTGATTTATTCTTGGTTCAGTCCGTGTTTCTTCTGCTCAGTAAATAAAGCCTGTGAAGTGATGACAGTCCCATCACAAATTCGTACTTGTAATGAAGAAAGTGTAACCGTTTCATTTCATTTCGTGATTGTAATTCTTGAAGTCTTAACTTTTCAATTCGTATTCTTATGGACGCTTCTGTTAGAATGGACCCGTGCAGGACTCTGATCCCCAGTACCGGATCGTGAGGGACCCTGTGACTCCCAGCTCTATAAATAAGTCCGCTGGCTGCTGTTATTCTGTTACATGTCCTTTTTTTTTTTCAGTCCTTTTCTTCTAAAGTCATGTGTGAAAGTGTCAGACTGTGGTGGTGTGTTTATGGAGGGCTGCTGGAGCGCCGTTGCTGTTGTTACTGTGACTTGACATAAGCTAAAAATACAGTCATTGATTTTACAGTAATTTCACTGAAGCTGATGCCTATTCAGTTGCAGCCTATTGAGTTAAGTGATTGCAAATGGCTTTCTATAGGAAAAAAACACACTTATTTGGCTGTTGGAGGTCGGTGGAAGAGCCATTATCTTTTACTAATCGCAGGACAGTTTAAATCATGTACAGTTCATGAAGGTGCATCGGTTTTTTGTACGTCCTTGCTTTGAGGTGAAGCTTCTGTGATGTTTGTCAGGCATGTCATTGTATCGTCAAAAGTCCCACAATTATATCGTGAGTCATTACAATATATCAAAACATACAAGTCTCTCTGCTTAAATGAGTAGTTATGGTGCAGCGATATAGCTTAAAAAAAACAAAAAAACAGAGAGAACTACATATACCATGATCCTTTGCTCTGTTTCAGTGCAGATTACTAATACATGAAGAAATAACTGTTTTTAAGCACTTTAAAACATAATTCTTTAGATTATGACAGAACCAAAGGCTTGTCAAGGCATTTTTAAAAGGAAAAAGTAGCATATGGGTCCGGTCAAGTGGTAACAGAGCGAAACAGGGGCAGATTTTTTACATTCAAATGTCTTTATTCAGAAACTAGAGGGACTATTGAAATAAGTAAAGTATCAGAATGTAGGAAAGAGTTAACACTCCAACAGGGTAAAGTTAAACCTGTGATATTCTTTCAAGTTGTTGACAAAAAATTAAAAATTCATGTCGGTAACGGAGAGAGTGAAATATGCAGCACTTTTTTTCCGCTCTGGATTATAAGGTGCACTGTCATTAAATGGTCTATTTTCGAACTTTTTTCCACAAATAAACTGCTCTGGACTTTAAAGGAAACACAACAGTTGGATGGTTCAGTCGGACTTTGTTTGTGGCGTTCACGGTGACTCTGGGCTTTGTTCAGTTGTGGCGTGTAGGGAGGGTGCTGTCTGGGACCAACGGATTGTCGGCGTGTTCGCAGTGACTCAGTTGTTCAGTCGTGTCTAGAAGTGACACATTGGACTCGCTTTTTCAGTTCGTTCCTTTGTTCCGTTCCTCGTCGGCGTGGAGTGATCAGTGTGTCTGTGGGTGTTTTTGGCTGCGCGGTCGCTGTCTGCTCCGTGTGTGTTTGCGGCTTTGTAGTTTACTGAAGTCGTGCTGGAACACCCGAGTGGATTCGTGTATCGGGCGCTCTGGATTGTGGGGCACGCGGTCGTTTTTTGATGGGGTTGGAGGCTTAAGAGCGAGTCTAATAGCCCGGAAAATACGGTAGTGCCTCTTTCACAAGTACAGAGACGCACTGAAACACAAAAAATGGCATTAATGACCACAAAGGCCCGCAGCCCTGATCAGGTGTGGAGGAGCAACTTAAACAGGGGGAGGAGGCTTTAGGTGAGGCAGGATTGGTCTGATGTAGAAGGTCCCCACCAATCAGGGACCACACAAACACACACAAACAATAACTTCTTGGGTTCTTTTTAAAGACAATGCAGTAAAGTGTGTTTACCTTGTTGACATGTTTCGGCTGCTAGCTGCAAGCCATCTTCAGAACTGTCACCGGTGTTGGTGGTGAAACGCTGGATCAAGGAGGCCATTGAAATCAGGAAACGAGGCACGGACAGCGTTAACCGTGATGACGGCGCGTTCCTCCTTTCACACACCTGGGACACCCTCCTCCAGAGAACACCGGGCGACGGGAGGCGTGGTCAGTCTGAGCGACCTGCCAGGTCCATCAGGCTGACCACGCCTACAGGAAGTAACAACAGCTGATACACGACACGTCACCACCAACACCGGTGACAGTTCTGAAGATGGCTTGCAGCTAGCAGCCGAAACATGTCAACAAGGTAAACACACTTTACTGCATTGTCTTTAAAAAGAACCCAAGAAGTTAAAGTATATAAGAAGACAAAATGAACATCTTTTGCTTTACACACAAAACAAGTCAAAGAACTCGAGGCCAGGGGTTGTAACAATTCATCTTTATTCTGGACACATGATCCATTATTAAAACAGACAGACAGTGACAATACAAAACAATCAACATTTAAGTTTATGATTTGTTTGGTTATTTATTTGTATTACCACAGTTGGAGCAGATGAAGGTCGAACAAGTAACTTCTACCACTGACTATAGAGACAAACGAATCAGTGTTTCATTCTTCTTTATTGCAGCTCATGTTTGTTAATCATAAAAATTAGTTTCAGTATCATTGTTTATTTTCAATTGAATACATCACACTTCAAAATGTGTTATTGTGACAGGCCTAATGGTTGTAAAGTGGTGTTTTTGAGCTGTTAAACTGTTGTTGTCGATGTTGTTTGGTGACTAAAACATAAATTGTCTCCACTGAATTTAAATTCAGTCACGGCAGCGGATTGTATTTTACAGAAAGTGGTCTATTGGAGCAGAGTGTTCACAATGTAAAATGCAACACCAGCGCTGATTAGAAAAGTGAAATCTGTGTCTGTTTGAAATGCTAAAGATGTAAAGTCCATGTTTAAATATATTGTAGCAACCTGCGATAATCTAACTGTGAAATTGTGTTCCTGTCTTTATAACTGTTATTTTATGTGTTATGTTACATTCATGACCTATGTGATTGGGTGAAAGTTGGGAGAGGGCTGAGCTTGTATTAAGAAGAGAGGTTTAGAAGAGGTTTTTTGTTGTTGTTGTTGTTCTGGGGAGAGCGAGGTCTGAGTTTAGAGCGGGACCTACTTGACTGTTAACCCAGTTGTATTGGCGCGATTACAGCCGACAGGAACCAATTCAGTTCTCACAATAAAGCGACATCTTGTGAACTATTCATCCATTCATCACCGTAAGACGCTACAATATCATCAAAGCGACGGCACAAAAGCAAAGAGCTTGAATGGCAAATCCAGTCTGAAATCTCCCTGCATTTCACACAGAATCTCACTCAGTCTGTCCGCTCCAGCCAATCAGATGTGTTTATTTTAGTGACACATGTGAAATGAAAGAGATCATTGGTCATCTATCATTTTGAACAAAACGATTGATGATAGTAGTAGTGATGGGTAGTGATGGGTAAATGAATAAATGGGTAGTGATAGGTAAATGAGACGGAGCTCTGGAGTAGGGATGGGCATGATTAATCGATAATTGATCATTAAGAATTTCATCGATTACGTTAATTTTAATCGACAAACCGAATGCAGGTTGCTGTGCGTAGTGTGACCAAACAGGTGTCTGTACATGTGTCTCTCTGCACTCAGAAGGAGCGAGACACAAACATTCGGTCAGTCTGCAACGTACCGAAGCACAAATGTGTATTTAACGATGATTTGTACAAGAAATTCCACGCTTTCCGTTGCGTTCGGGACAAGTGTGAGTCCATGTGCACAAAGCAGGAACATATGTTTCGGTGTCCAGTAGGAAAAAGTTTTACCAGGTGAGAGTCGCGCAATGTCGATGACGAGTCCCCACCTCCCTCCCCCCGTACGGTGTCCTGGTTTTGACAAACGCAAATCTGGTCACACTAAACTGTATTAAACTGAATCATGTCTTTTAATCTGACAGAAGTTGACCGCATCAGCGCACAAGAGCTGTAGTTTTATTTTCGCTGAGTTTATGCAAATTAGCGATGCGGTTTTAAGTTTAGTTTCTTTGAGAGCTTGTGCAAAGCTGCAATTAAACACATTATAATGTCAAACAGGCTGATGTGGCTCTAGAGTCATTACGGTTTATATGTCGTAAAGTTGAATTTATTTTTGCAGATTAGTGCAGATAGTAATAATAATGATGATCATTTTAATATAAAAACGTTAATGATTAATCGATAATCGATCGTTAATTCTTCCGACGATCGATTAAGAAAATGTAATCGAATGCCCATCCCTACTCTGGAGCTCCGTTTTCTTCCTGAAACAAATTGCTCCGAAGCACTGCCTCGGAGCTCGTCTCTCAGCAGCCGCTCACGTGACCAAAGTGTGGAAGTGTCGGTCCCTCCCCCTACTGCTTCGCTCTGCGTGTCAATTGCTTCAGTGTATCGAAGCGTTTCATTGGCTCAGTGAATGTTCCGCTCTGCGATTGGTTCAGATGCTTCAGAGTGTTCAGTGCACTTCCGTGGTTTGACAAGCGCTAAACTGCTACAGTATAAAAGATGCACTGATATTTCTTAAAAACGTTGGGTAGTGAGGAGTATTGTGTGACGTTAGTGGTGATTTTAGTGACTTTTGGAGACTTTTGGCATTTGTTTCATTTTCGATGGCATCTACAAGTGGGAAAAAAGCGATCCATGGTTTGGGATCACTTTGATCTAATTCCACCTAACAAGGTAACACCTATTTTCTTATTTACAGCTGCTATTTATGTTGCTCTTTCCGTATTATTTTAAGTCATCATTATTATTATTGTTGTTGTTAGGTACGGTGTCGCTCTGCACACAAGTATTGTCTAATAATACTTCATGGACGCTGAGACACCTGCGTGCCAATGGTTAAATTTGTCCACTAGAGGTCAGTGTTTCTCCGAGGCCTCAGACACGTCGAACCATTTGAGACAATATTGCAACTGAGGTGTC
This sequence comes from Boleophthalmus pectinirostris, assembly GCF_026225935.1. Classification (NCBI taxonomy): domain Eukaryota; kingdom Metazoa; phylum Chordata; class Actinopteri; order Gobiiformes; family Gobiidae; genus Boleophthalmus; species Boleophthalmus pectinirostris. Next base: position 37,880,097 of record NW_026571140.1, read on the forward strand.
AATGCTTCACGAGGCTCCAGTCGCCCATCACTAGTTAAAGGTAACCCTAACCCTCTAACTTGGCCTGGTGCTCGTCTCCATGGAGATATATGCGTTTAATGCCATGCACAGAACATTCCTGGTGTATATAGAGTCATTTGGTGCCACTTTGCTGTCACAGTTGGCGTTTGGTGTTACAGGAGGTCACACTTCTGGCTCAGAGCCGCATGAGCCTTTAATCTCACCACAGGAGCCAATGGTAACGCTAATGCCTCAATTAGAGACAGGAGGAACGAGGAGCACGCTGAGAGGACGAAAGTGTGATTGAAAACATGTGGACGGGGACATACAGGGGACATCTGCGCACATAAATGTCCAACTGAATGATATTGTTCTTGTGTCTGCGATAGAGCTATAAACAACGACACCCATGGGTCTTTATGTTAGAATTTGCACAATTTAAATCACAATATTCATCTAAAAGTACTTAATAAAAGAACCAAGTGCGCTGACTTCCATGTTAGAAAACATCATCAGGATTTTTTTCATTTGTACCAAAATAACTATGTATTTTTTTAACTAAGTCGCTCCGGAGTATAAGTTGCACCAACCAAAAAAAGCATAATGAAAAGGGAAAACACATAAAATAAATTAAAAAACATATAAGTCACACCAGTCGCACTTTTTGGGAGAAATTTATTTTAAAATCAGAGACCAGGAACAGATTGTTAACATCACATATGAACAGTTCTTCAGATAAGTATAACATAAACAAAACTCTCCATCTCACTCCAAATCACTAAATCCATTCAATTCTTCATCCTCGGTGTCACTTCTGAGCAACTCCGCGACCTCCGGAGGTAAACAGAGCGCCGCTTCCTCTTCTGCGTCGCTGTCGTCAGACTCAGCATCAGTTAGGCCTGTAACGATAACACATTTTGCTGGACGATTAATTGACCAAGAATTTATTGCGATAAACGATAATATTGACGTTTTGAGACCAGTTTCAACTAATATAATGACAATGGAATAAAAATGCAAATACACCCTTTCAAAGATCAATAAACCTTACTTTCTAAAGAACATTTAACACAAGAACTGTTAACAAAAATGCACTTGAATAAACCATTGCTGAACCAAATACAACCAGAGCATTAAATAAAATGGATTATTAAGTCTCTGTAACAAAATAACCCTTAAAAGTGATTTTAGTCACTGACTTACATTGGTATATAGAGGTCGTTCTCTGTGGCTGCTGCTGTGGCCTCGTCATTTTGGTCATTTAAATGTTCGTATTAACCCACCACACAGGATCCTGTTTCGCTCTGAGGGTGTCTCTGTCCTGTCTGTATCATGTCGGTGTCTTGTGGGATTTCAGTGGATTTAGGGTTCTCCCGGGGCGGGGCTAGTTCTATCGCTTAGGTATGGGTTTATTTTCTGTTGGGGTTTGAGACATTTCTTCTCGCTCGCTGAATTTGACGCATGTGGCCGTGTCCCGCTCACCAGTGTTGATTCGGCATCGCGACTTGTTTTGGCACTCAGTGATGAACTGTTTTGTCGTTCTGACAGTGGCGCTTGTGTCGCAGCTTGATGTTGGCCACACAGACAGCGGCGCTTTCTGCACTCAGGCTGCGCACGCATCCTCTGTGCTGATAAACACAGCGCACGTTGGTTCAAGCGTCATTACGCTTGTTAAACGAGGGGAGTCAGAGAGCGACAGAAGCCTTCTAACATTCACCCTCTTTGAGAGTGAGGAAAACAAATAAGTATACAAATAGAATTTATCGCGTCCAGAAAAGTTATCAAGCTCGTTAGAAGTTATTGTACCATTAATTGATTTATCGATTATCGTTACAGGCATAGCATCAGTTCCATTTAGAATTATTCCAGCCTTTCTGAATCCCGACAGGATGGTTTCGGTGTCACTGAAGTCACTTAAACTTTAAATGTTCAGTGGTACAGAAGTAATGGTGCTGGTGATCGACTGACATGATACAGACAGAACAGAGGCTTTTTCTGTAGGAGACATGCGCAGTAGAGTGAAGCGACAGAGGTACAGTAGAAAAAAAATGTGACTCGGTACATGATGCTGCTGAATCCTTTGCATATCACCGATTACGAAAATAAAACTGGAGAGTGTAGTAAATGCAGAGCAGTGTGCGTGTAGCGGTGTTGGTGAAAAATGGGGGTTGATTGGCAATATGGCGTTTTGAAAATAAGCAACTGAAGATTGCTCAAACATGCACGAATCACTCCAAATACAAGTTAAGAAGGCAACTGAGAAGGATAAACGAATATAACATGGCTGAAAGCTCTGAAGTCGATTTTGCGGAAGAGATCTAAAGTCTCTGTACGCGATTTTCTTTCTATTTGAGCAAAACGTGCCTTTACACTGACTTTTTTGTAACTCAAGCTGATTTTCTATAGTTTTATCTGCGTTCTAAACCTCATTTTATTGTGTTTACTTTTATTTTATTCATATATATACTCGTGTATTCTCATATTCCGTTTTGATCTATATTCTTAATAACTTTGGGGCAGTACTTTCTGTTTTTAAATGTGCTCTTTAAATAAACCTCGACCTTATCCCAGTGAAGATATACAGTCTAAGCAGCTTTTTAGGTCAAACTGTTAAAGTTATAAGAGAGGAAAGAACTTTGGACCAGTGCAAAATGAACTAGTTACAGATGCAGTGTTTAATTAGTTCAGGCTCAAATCAAACATGAGTCAGCGCTTTTTTCTTTGGCCTGAAGTGCTGCTGGAGCCGTCTTCAGCTGCGCATTCAGATGGAAAGATAAAGCTTCTATTAACATTAGGAAGCGATGCATTTTTAATCAGGTACAAGATTCTGGCATTTTCTGCTACAGGAAACAGCCAAGACTTTGAGTGTTGACGTTTTTTAACAGAAATGTTCGCTGTGGATTTTCAGAATGCAAATAAAAAAATCAAAATGAATGACTTAGGTTAGGTTATAAAGAGGGTTGGGTATCATTAAGAAGTCGACGATACGATACATACCTCGATACAGTGCACTTTCGATTTTGTGCGATATATTTCAAATCGATTCGAAACGGTTCAATAAAAATAATGTCTAAATCATAGCTGTGCTTCTAAAAGTCTTTATTGAACCACTTCTCGTGCAAAGTTCACATAAAACACAAACATTTTAATCATCAAAACAGTAAAAATGTCAAATGTGTCGCATAAACAAATTTCCTTCCTCTGAACCAGTAATAAAAAACTGTAGTGCTGTAACAAAAAAATACTAAAATATACTAAAAATTACTCTTTGTTTAGTGTTGGGCGGTAATACGGTATTACAGTTTCCCACGGTGTCAAAAAGTAGCAACGGTATCAGTTTCATTACCGTCATAAAAAAAAAATTTAGTGCATAAGGACCTGATATAATATTATAATTTATTGATATCCTAAATTTGTTTGCTCAGCACAAATGAATGTGTGGTTGTATTTTCAATTTAATGTGATCAAGATTTAAATCTAATAGCATCTATAATGGTTCTTGAGGAGATGATGTTCGATTAGTTTTGTTCCGTGACACTCATAGGTGAGACCAAGACTGGCCGCAAGCAAGTTGGTCCCCCCAAAAAAAAAAAAATACTAGTCCTAATTTGGCAGCATTTTGGCTTCAGGCGCACATTTGTTTACGTTTTACAAAAAGGAAACTTAAAACCGCATGGCTCATTTGCCTAAACTATAAAGCGCTGATAAAAACAGCTCACTCCTTTTGTGTTGATGTGGTTCAAATTCAGTCAGACTAAAGAACACGAATCAGTAAAATATGAGTGTTCTTTCTGTGACAGAGGATGTGCTGCTGATGGTGAGTCTGTTCTGTGTGTGTATTGCGTTGGTGTTGGTTCATGTTAAACTTTTCAGAGATTATAAGTCTGCAGGTCTGCATAGAAAGTACAGCGGTGCGGCTTCGTATCTTACCAAAGTCGTACTAAAATTTTGGTAATACAGTAATACCGTATACCCCGGTAAAATCCTGAGAAGGTTTAACGATATCAAAATTTTGATACCGCCCAACCCTAATATCAATACAGCAACCAAACCCACAATATCAATACTGTATCATCACATTAGGCGATACGATATATTGATATTTTGATATTTTTGCACATCCCTAGTTATAAGGTTAAAAACTGCATTGTACAGCTCAGTCCACAGTTCTGAAAAAGTATCTTAATTGTGTTCAGATTTGCACTTTGTAGTTATAAAATTTTGATTAAATAATTCACATTTTATAAGATAAAAACAAAACAATAATGACATTACCTGAGCAGGCAGAACCTCATGCTTTGACAAAACTTCACAGAGACGAGTGCAACTGGAGCTGGGTCCTGTCTCCTGATTTCAGAGGGTTTGATTGACAGATGAGAGACATGTGGTCTGGTTGTGTCAAGACAAACACAGCTGCTTACAGGGGAAAAAAGGGGAAAAAACAACACAAAGGTCTGAAAAACACCAGATTTTTTTGGAGTCAACAATCAAAGCACCAAACTCTGTCTGTTGTATAGTTTGTTCTGGATGTTATGAGAATTTTCTGCAATCAAGAAACACGTGATACAAATTATCAGCTGTGGTTGGATCATCTCAAGTCTGGACAGAGGTTTTTCATGCTCTTTGGCCCAGACCAAGACTCCTCTAGATTATTTACGATCCAGACCTAGGTTCCTCTAGATTCTTTATGGTCCAGACCCAGACTCCTCTAGATTGTTTATGGTCCAGACCCAGACTCCTCTAGATTCTTTATAGTCCAGACCCAGACTCCTCTAGATTTTTTATGGCCCAGACCCAGACTCCTCTAGATTGTTTATGGCCAATACCCAGACTCCTCTAGCTTCTTTTGATCCAGACCCAGGTTCCTCTAGATTCTTTATGGTCCAGACCCAGACTCCTCTAGATTCTTTATGGTCAGACAGACTCCAGATTTTTATGGTCCAGACCCAGACTCCTCTAGATTCTATTTGTTATGGTCCAGACCCAGACTCCTCTAGATTTTTTATGGTCCAGACCCAGACTCCTCTAGATTATGGTCCAGACCAGACTCCTCTAGATTCTTTATGGCCAAGACCCAGATCCTCTAGTTCTTTATTCTATGGTCCAGATTCTTTATGGTCCAGACCCAGACCCTCTAGATTCTTTATGGTCCAGACCCAACTCTCTAGATTCCAGACCCAGACTCCTCTAGATTCTTTATGGTCCAGACCCAGACTCCTCTAGATTCTTTATGGTCCAGACCCAGACTCCTCTAAATTTGTTATGGTCCAGACCCAGACTCCTCTAGATTCTTTATGGCCAAGACCCAGACTCCTCTAGCTTCTTTACGATCCAGACCCAGGTTCCTCTAGATTCTTTATGGTCCAGACCCAGACTCCTCTAAATTTTTTATGGTCCAGACCCAGACTCCTCTAGATTCTTTATGGTCCAGACCCAGACTCCTCTAATTTTTTTATGGTCCAGACCCAGACTCCTCTAGATTTTTTATAGCCCAGACCCAGACTCCTCTAGATTTTTTATAGCCCAGACCCAGACTCCTCTAGATTGTTTATGGCCAAGACCCAGACTCCTCTAGCTTCTTTACGATCCAAACCCAGGTTCCTCTAGATTCTTTATGGTCCAGAGCCCGACTCCTCTAGATTGTTTATGGTCCAGACCCAGACTCCTCTAGATTCTTTACGATCCAGACCCAGGTTCCTCTAGATTCTTTATGGTCCAGACCCAGGCTCCTCTAGATTCTTTATGGTCCAGAACCAGACTCCTCTAGATTTTTTTTATGGTCCAGACCCAGACTCCTCTAGATTCTTTATGGTCCAGACCCAGACTCCTCTAAATGTTTTATGGTCCAGACCCAGACTCCTCTAGATTCTTTACGATCCAGACCCAGGTTCCTCTAGATTCTTTATGGTCCAGACCCAGACTCCTCTAGATTGTTTATGGTCCAGACCCAGACTCCTCTAAATTTTTTATGGTCCAGACCCAGACTCCTCTAGGTCCAGACCCAACTCCTCTAGATTGTTTTCTCCTCTATGGTCCAGACCCAGACTCCTCTAGATTTTTATCCAGACCCAGACTCCTCTAAATTTTTTATGGTCCAGACCCAGACTCCTCTAGATTGTTTATGGTCCAGACCCAGACTCCTCAAAATTTTTTATGGTCCAGACCCAGACTCCTCTAGCTTCTTTACGATCCAGACCCAGGTTCCTCTAGCTTATTTATGGTCCAGACCCAGACTCCTCTAGATTGTTTATGGCCAAGACCCAGACTCCTCTAGATTCTTTACGATCCAGACCCAGGTTCCTCTAGATTCTTTATGGTCCAGACCCAGACTCCTCTGCATTCTGGCCAGTCAAGCAAATAATCAAGTACATTTCAGGATGTTTTATTAGACTATGTTTGATGTTGTAATTTAGTATTCTTGAAGAAAACGACAACAACATTTTAGGTATATTTCTCTCATAATAGACATTAGTGTTCTCATAATACTAAATTACTAGGGATGTAACAATATCCAAATCTCTGGGTACGATATTATCTCGATATGCTTCTCACGATACGATATTTATTGTGATATTTTGGAGAGGCTGATAGAATTGTAGATAGGACTCTTTTTTTATTGCTTTTAAAATACCTTGACAAGACTTTGGTGTGAATTATTTCCATTATAATCTCAAGAATTCAAGTAAAAACATCTGTTCATGTTGTTTGCGCTGAAATGAATCATGGGATATGTAGTTTCTGATGTTAATAAGCTGTTGCTACCTTAAAATCATGTATTTAAGAAAATTAACTAATAATTCAATATATTGTGACTTTGTGAGAGCCCATGATATTATTGTGAGACTTTTGACGATACGATATCACCATACTTCGGTTATTATTAGCATTCTTGTAAATTATGAAAATAAAGACATGATAGCAATTAAGTTATTGCAGCTTGCCCATTGTATCCGCTGCAGTTGTGTTTAATCTTGTCTCCCACATTACAATTTGGTTAAAAGCAGATTTTCTAAGTCTTGCATAATATAGCTATAAAAATACCCTCTCAGAGTCTTAAAGCCACTGAACTGTCTGGGTCTCCAGATGTGGCAGATGTGCTTCTGTGGTGGGGGTAAAGGTCAACAGATCTTATTTAAACCTGCTCCAATCTGAGGATTAGTCTGAGCTGGTGAAAATCAGGAAATACGTCTCAACAAATGAATCTGTCAAGGTCAGAATGGAAGCCCCCAACTCATTATAATATCTAACACCAGTGAAGATGGGCTCAGCCATTTGGGGAAAATATCTCAATGTGATTTTTCTGAAAAGAATTGTGATCAGTTTTGCAATTTATGTTTTAAAGGTCCTAAATTGCACCAAACTTGACTCTTGTGAGCTTTAAGTTATGTTATAATGCTGTTACCTCCTCCTTTTGTTTCATTCACACACATTTGGGTAACCCTTTATTTTTAGTCTGTCTACATCCCCAAAGCTCAAAATGCTCTGTTCCACCTTGTGATGTCATGAAGCGGTAGTTTTCAAGTTAACAGCTCCTTTTACCTTTAGTTCAGCAGAGATTTGCAATTCCTGGTGCAGAGTGTTGTCAATATGAGAGAAAACCTCAACCCTTTAATAATAGGATTCTGTTCAAAGTTCACTTTTTAAATGCATCCAGACAAATTGTAGCCAGACTGGCGCCACCTAGTGCCTCTGCTCAATTTAATTTCTCTCCAGCGACTAGGTCAGGAATCGGAATACACTAGATGGTAGGGATGGGCATGATTAGTCGATTAATCAATAATTGATCATTAAGAATTTCATCGATTACGTTAATTTTAATCGACAAACCGAATGTAGGTTGCTGTGTGTAGTGTGACCAAACAGGGTCTGTACATGTGTCTCTGCATCAGAAGGAGCGAGACACAAACAGTCAGGTCAGTCTGCAACGTACCGAAGCACAAATGTGTATTTAACGATGACTTTGTACAAGAAATTCCACGTTTTCCGTTGCGTTCGGGACAAGTGTGAGTCCATGTGCACAAAGCAGGAACATATGTTTCTGTGTCCAGTGGGAAAAAGCTTTACCAGTTGAGAGTCACTCAATGTCGATGACGAGTCCCCACCTCCCTCCCCTCGTACGGTGTCCTGGTTTTGTCAAACGCAAATCTGGTCACACTAACCTGTATTCCACTGAGTCATGTCTTTTAATCCAACAGAAGTTGAACCGCATCAGCGACACAAGAGCTTCGCTTAGTTTAGTCAAAGATTTAAGTCAAACGGCAGAGTCCTTACGTTTATAAAGTGAATTATAGATGATTAATATATAATATGAAAAATATAAAAACGTTAATGATTAATCGATAATCGATCGTTAATTCTTCCGACGATCGATTAAGAAAATTTCATCGAATGCCCATCCTTACTAGATGGTTTACAAGAACTCCGGAAGTTGTAGACCACACACCGGCCAATCAGAGAAGACCTGTGAAGCCATGACGTCAAACTCAAGTGCCTGGCTGGGTCCCTTTCGTGATACAGCACGTAGACTAAGACATATATTCAGTGTTGTCAACGATTCCCGAGATCGAGGAGTTAAAGCCGGAACAAAGAGAATGTTTGTTGAATTTGATCAAGGGGAAAGACGTTATTGCTGTTCTTCCTACTGGATTTGGCGTCTCAAGTACCCGCCTACCGTCGAGCGAACGAATCCTAATGCTGCGAGGTTTCCACGAAGTGAAACCGGCTGATGAATCAGGCTGGACAAACTGACTAAGAGACTGAATTATGAGCTGACAAACTAATACAAGAATCGCATATCAGAACGTGTTACAGTTGAGCTTTAGTTGTTTAGTTGAAGATTATGGAGTCACAGGCGACCAAAATTTGTATCAGTCGACTGGTCATTTTCTTTATAAAGATTTATTATATATACAAGATATGTACAAGAAGATTTATTTATGTATTTATAAACAATTTTGATTCTTTGTATGATCTTTGTATGAAGAATTGGCAATAAACTTTTGAACTTGGACTTGAATGTGGGACAAAAGAAGAAAGGAGACGTTGGTGAGTGAGTGAGTGAGTTAGCTGAAGATTTGGTATTTTTAGTATGTTGTGGGGAAAAAAAAGTATCTCTTGATGATAAATTATTAATCCATTTGTGAAGCCCTGTGACTTTTTGGAGTACAGACAAAAGTTTATTCTTCTTGTTATAGCAGATATGGACAGGGCCTAGACCAACAGCCTCTCCCCCCAGAGCACCTCCTTTGAGTCTCTGCCCCAAGTATCTCCTCCCGGACCATTTCAGCTTTGAGTCTCTGCCCCCCAAAGCGTCTGAGCTCTGAGTATTTATACAGAAATACAAGTTACATACATTTCAAAGCAGAGTGACACTTGTTTCAGAGGCTGGTGCTAATCAACTTAACATATGTTTGAGGACAAAGTATAGGGACGACAAAGGGCGTCCTGAGGGTGGTAATAAATGTGTCTGCTGAACCTTTACACATGTTAATGCCTGGTCTGGCCTCAGGTAGAAATCACATTCATTTACACAAAGACAGATTGAGAGAAATCTTTCCACAAATCAAATGTCCATCACAATATAATAATATTTATATTAGGGGTGTCAAATTATTGCGTTAATTGCGATTAATTAATTACAGTCATATTTAGCGCGTTATGTTTTTTAATCGCATTAATCTCATTTTTAATCTCTAACTTTAGTGTTTCTGTATGCGAGTTGCTTTATTATAAAACCTGTTTTTATGTGTTGTTGGGACAACAACACAAACACACACACAAAAAACACATTTATACATTTTTTTATTTCGGTAATTCCACTCATTGCCGGAAACCCACACAAAACGTGCGCAGTAACAGCTTAAGTAAACGTCATGTTCACGTTGGCGGCGTCAGTCGCACAATGGACGAGGTGGAAGAGCCAGTAGAACAGAGTCAGCAGTGCACAGGTAAAAACGCATTCGTGTCTTGGAAATTATTCTCCCGACGTGAAATATAAAAGAAAATAACAAATATAATATCGCCTACAACTTAAATGTCACTGGGGAAAACAACCTGCATAGACTCATGATGTCTGCACTACTGTCCTATACACAAACACACAAACACAACACAAACACACACAACACACACACACACACACACACACACACAAACACAAACACAACACACACACACACACACACACACACAACACACACACACACACTCACACACACACACACAATCATCATCATCATCGTCATTAACCTGAGAACGCGCGGACCACGTTTCCTTCCGTAGTTACTGCGCGGACACCGACGTGCTCCCGTGAGCCGCGTGTGGATCGTGTTTTCTCGCGTACGCGGCGTAAACCGCGCTTCCTCCTGTGCGCCTCTAAACCAGAACTAACACCAAGACTAAAACCAGGACTAATCCAGTCCAGGACTAAACCAGGTCTAAACCAGGACTAAACCAGAACTAAACCAGAACTAAAACCAGGACTAAAACCAGAAATAAAACCAGGTCTAAACCAGGAAAACCAGGACTAAACCAGAACTAACACCAGGACTAAACTAGGACTAAACTAGGACTAAAGCAGGTCTAAACCAGGACTAAAACAAGGACTAAAACCAGTGATCTCATATATAAAGCATTTCTCTATCAATAATATTTTTAATATGGCTAAGGAAAGACTGGACTTTTTATTGTCTTTAAGTAGACAAAAGTTATTATGTTCAGATTTCCTCGTCTTTGCTACTTTACAGCAAACAGTTTCTTATTCATGGAGACTTGGGCTCAACAGCCAAATTGGAGAGATTTGTTAAACAATAAATGACTTTATAAAGTCACTTTTTTTGTTCTATATGAGTCTTTTGATCTGCCACAATAATGTAATAATGAATTTAAATGAAAATACCTCAAATTGAAGGCTTTTCTCAGCAATTTTTAGGTGAGATTAAAATGAGATTAATTAGATTAATTAATTACAGATCATAATTAATTAATCTCTCAATTTTTTTAATCGCATGACAGCACTAATTTATATATATATAAAGGCAGATTAAACTCAAGATTCACAAGTTGTATCTGTAATACATTGTTTCTTAGTACTTTTTCCTGCATAAATAGTAGTTTTTGCATGAAGTCCCCTTGCAGGTGGAGTCTTGTCAGTGCAGTTTGCGTCAGATCTTAACTACAGTAATAAATCAAGGACATTGTGTTGCAGAGGTGGGACCAAGTCTTTGTTTTGCAAGTCTCAAGTAAGTCTCATTCTTTGACCTCAAGTCCGAGTCAATTCCAAAGGCAAATACAGGCAAGTCCAAGTCGAGTCTCGAGTCACTGGCCCGTAAGTCCAAGTCAAGTCCAAGTCGTCTGCTGAGCGTCGTCACAGTTCAGGGCCACGGTGCTGGATTTATGATTTTCAGTGTTTTTATTTGTGGAAAATGTCAACTCTGCTTTATTGAACCCTACATATATGTCAACAAGAATCTGAATGTTTTGATTGAACCACGTGAGTAAAGGGCCGTGGGCGAGGACATGAGATGGATGTAAAAAGAAATCATGACAATACAGAATCTCTAACGCTAAAAGTTGATGTCTTCTTGAAAGGTGCATTGTGTAATTTTTCTGGTGGATGGTCCGTCAAATACTTTTCTCTTTGTATATAAGTATATTTACTTTATTTTTTTAAATATAGAGATTATAGAACAGTTGGATATATAGTTTATTTAGGATACATTTATCTTTTTCTAGGCCTTATTTAATTTAATTTCATTTCAATGTACCAAATATATCTTAGATTATCTTAAAATATAAACTAAATTGTACTTAAAAAGTCATAGTATATTTGTATATGAGTATTTATAGAGTATGTGAGAGTTATAGAAATTAATTTAGTTAATTTTTAAATGTCTTGACAAGATCTTAGCGTGAATCATTACGGTCAGAAGAGAAAGAATTGAGATTTAAAAGTGTTTCTCAAGTCTTCTCAAGTCACAGGCCTCAAGTCCGAGTCAAGTCCCAAGTCTTTGACCTTCAAGTCCAGTTCGAGTCCCAAGTCTTAGTCCATTTTACCAAGTCAAGTCTCAAGTCCTAAAAATAGTGACTCAAGTCTGACTCAAGTCAAAGTCACAACTTGCAAGTCCCCGCCTCTTTTGTGTTGGATTATGGAAATTAAAAAATGTACTTTAAAATTGCAGCCTTTGCAATTTGCTAAATGTGTCAAATTCAAATTACAATTTCGATTAAGTTACGATTCATCTTGGAGCTCTACAGTGAAGATCCTCTAGTTTAAAATAATAAGAGCGAGTTAAAAATCCAATGCATTATCCATCCTTTTCAAAGCCATATTGTACTTTTTCTGTTATCTGTGTGTCTTTATTTTACCTTGTGCTCATTTGTTGCTGTAAATGATTCCTTCTTTATTATTTATTGATTTAAAACAAGTTAATAATTGAAAATTGTCTATTGACTGTATTGATCCTCACGTCCCTTTAAATCTCTGTCACTCCGAGCGTCGTCAAAGCTCAGGGCCACGGTGCTGGATTTATGATTTTCAGTGTTTTTATTTGTGGAAAATGTCAACTCTGCTTTATTGAACCCTACATATATGTCACCCAGAATCTGAGTGTTTTGATTGAACCACGCGCGAGTAAAAGGCTGTGGGCGAGGACATGAGATGGTTGTAAAGAGGGTTTGAGTAATTTTCTGAGCATGGATGCATCGATTGAAAATACAGAATCTCTAAGGCTTAAAGTTGATGTTTTCTTGAAAGGTGCATTGTGTAACTTTTCTGTTGGAGGGACCGTCAAATGCTTTTCTCTTTGGAGTTGTCACTGATTTGGTTGTAATGTTTCACAGTATCGTAAGGCTGTACAATTAAATGAATTTTGATTGCGATTTGTGTATCAAACAATCTCCAAACTCATATAATCGAGCTGAAACAATAAAGCTTAACAAAGTTTATTTTGGGATATTTTTTATATAAATAAGGATTAGGGATGTAACAATAACCAAAATATCATGATATATTGTCAAAGTTCTAACAATAATATCGTGGACCATCACAATATATCGAATTACAAGTCTCTTTGCTTAAATGAAGAGTTATGGTGCAGCAAGAGCTAAAAAAAAGAGGAAACTACATAGACCATGATCCTTTGCTCCGTTTCAGTGCAGACTACAAGAAGAAATAACAGTTCTAAACACTTTCAAGTCATAGTTCTTTGGATTAAGTCTTGTCAAGGCATTTTAAGAGGAAAAAGTCTCATATTAACAGTTTTAGCTGTTTAGCCTCCACAAAATATCGCAATAAATATCGTACCTTGAGATGTATATCGTGAAAATATCGTTCAGAGATATTTGGATATTGTTACGTCTCTAATCGTGAGCCTCCCCACCATATCGTGAACTTTCCTATGATATCCCAATAAATATCGTACTGTGAGGTTCATACCGTGATGATATCGTATCGTGAGACTTGGATATCGTTACACCTCTAACAAGTATATTTATTTTAATTTTTAAATATAGAGATTGTAGAACAGCTGGATATAGAGTTTATTTTGGATACATTTGTGTTTTTCTACGCCTTATTTCATGTTTAAAGTGTATTTTATTATTTTCATGTTTTATACATCGCAAAACTGCTCTAAGGCCACATCCACACTAGTACGTATTCGAGTCGTTTTCGTTGTGGATGCAGTATTCGTTCACACTAATCCGATAGAAAACGGCTCCAAAGACGGAATGATCTGGTGCCGCCAGCTCCTACGAATTCATTTGAGTACAGATCTGATCCAGCGCTGTGTGGACGCCTGAAAACGCTGACACGCTGACGTAGCCGTGAAGTAATTCACCACTAAAACGCTAAGAGGCTACAATATATTCATATATACGGTCTATGCGTACGACCTGCAGACGTATAATCTCTGAAAAGTTTAACAAGAACCATCTCCAACGCGATAGAAGCACAGAACAGACTCACCATCAGCAGAACACCCCTCTGTCACAGAAAGAACACTCACATTCCACTGAGTCGTGTCCTTTAGTCCGACAGAAGCTGAACCGCATCAGCGCACAATAGCGAGCTGTTTTTTTGAGTGCTCAGTTTATGCAAATGAGCCATGTGGTTTTAAGTTTCCTTTCTGTAAAACGTAAACAAATGTGCTCAAAGCTGTGCAGATAGCGAAGACATGCGGACAGAGAAACAACGTGTCTGGAAGTAAATCGTTTCCGATATGGTGATACAGTGATTAGTTTCAGTGTAAACATAACCTAAGGTAGCCTATATTTATTTTCAGTTTGAAAGTCTTGCACAAATTATCAATAACAAAGTGTTTTTTTTTTTATTTTGTTTGTTAGTTTTTTGAAAGAGAGAAATGCTGAATAAATGCATCGTGTAACTAAAAAAATAATCATTTGAGTTATCGTTATTTCCATATTGACCAAAATAATCGTGATAATGATTTTTTTTTTCATAACTGAGCAGCTCTACAGTGTGATTTTAAACCTTTCTATCGTCATGGAGACCAAACTAGACCAAGTTACAGGTCAGATCTGTGGAGAGGCGACCCTGCTCACAGTCAGAATTCCTGTTTTTCTAGGTATTTTTGAGCTATAAAACCACCTGTAATTGAATAAATGTAAAGTCGAGCTGTTTAATGTCACACTGTGGAACATTCCAGGCAGAGCAACGACATCTCCATAGAAACAAGCAGGTGGCGGACCCAAAACCAAAAAGTTACACGGTTCATTTTGTATTCAACTGCAGTAAAAAAGCAAATTCACTCCAAGTCCAAGATGAATAATAATGATAAAGTTAATGCCGCGCTGTGGGACATTTCAGCCCACGCAGTAGCACCAGAAAAGTTACGCAGTGCACCTTTAAGTCCGTCCGGTCTTTGCGTTTGTCGTTGGTTGGCGTTGAAGGATGCAGAGTGACCGTGGGCTGCTGTGCGTGCGCTGACCACGGCTCATTAAGTGTGACGCTGTAAATTACCTCGTCTCCACGGCCCCCCTCTCCCTGCTCCCATAATGCAGTGCGGCAGAGGTCACCCTGTCCTGTCCCGTCCCGTCCCGGCCCGGCCCGGGTGCTTATCTCGGGACATTTCCTCGGGGCCTCCTCCTCCTCCTCTGTCCCCTTCTGTCCTCTGTCCCCTTCACAAGTTTTTATTCAAAGTTTTATGTGAATTTGTGTGAAGTATAAACAAAAACAGAGAGATTTTTAGTTTCTTTTTCTTGTCATATATTTAAAGGAGCACTATGGAACTTTTCTGGTGTCACTGGCTGGTCACCATGGAGATGTAAATGTTCATAGATAGAAGCAGGTGACAAGCAGAGGAAATTACTGGTCGGATCTGTGGAGAGGCGAACCAGCACACGGTAACGATGCATTAATCAGGTCTAAACCAGGTCTAATCCAGGTCTAAACCAGGTCTAAATCCAGGACTAAACCAGGTCTAAACCAGGTCTAAACCAGGTCTAAACCAGGACTAAACCAGGTCTAACCCAGGACTAAATAAGGTATAAGCCAAGTCTAAACCAGGTCTAAACAAGGTCTAACCTAGGATTAAACCAGGTCTAACCCAAGACTAAACCATATCTAACCCAGGTCTAAATCAGGTCTAACCCAGGACTAAACCAGGGCTAAACCAGGTCTAATCCAGGACTAACCCAGGTCTAAACCAAGTCTAAAACAAGTCTAACCCAAGACTAAGCCAGGTCTAACTCAGGTCTAAACACGGTCTAAACCAAGTCTGAAACAAGTCTAACCCAAGAATAAACCAGGTCTAACCCAGGTCTAAACAAGGTCTAACCCAGCATTAAACCAGGTCTAACCCAAGACTAAACCATATCTAACCCAGGTCTAAATCAAGTCTAACCCAGGACTAAACCAGGGCTAAACCAGGTCTAAACCAAGTTTAAACCAAGTCTAACCCAAGACTAAACCAGGTCTAACCCAGGTCTAACCCAGGACTAAACCAGGTCTAACCCAGAACTAAACTAGGTCTAACCCAGGACTAAATAAGGTATAAGCCAAGACTAAACAAGGTCTAATGTAGGTCTAAACAAGGTGTAACCCACGTCTAAACCAAGTCTAACCCAGGACTAAACCAGGACTAAACCAGGGCTAAACCAGGACTAAAACAGGACTAAACCAGGGCTAAACCAGGTCTAAACCAGGTCTAAACCAGGTCTAACCCAGGTCTAAACAAGGTCTAAACCAGGTGTAAACCAGGTCTAATCCAAGAGTAACCCAAGACTAAACCAGGTCTAACCCAGGACTAAACCAGGTAAACCAGGTCTAAACCAGCAACCAACACAGCAGCTCGTCTCATGTACGTGAGTCACTGTTGCTCCAGTGACCAGTTCCAGTAAATATAAAATTATTCAGTTGATGTTTTGCCGTGTTCACAGTCATAACAGTGTTACAGGTCCCATTCTGTCTCTGTATTGATGGTCTTTGTGAAGGAGCTTTCTAACACTGGAGCAGCGTTCAGCCTTGTATTGATTGTTCTGCCTCTGGGGCTCTTGGATTACATTATAGTGAACAGATGAAGTTACATGTTACTCTAAAAACGGCACGGCGACCTCTCACTGAAGCGTTTGGGGAAATATGACCCTGTAAAGACGCGGCACAGTCATAGTACAATTTGAGCTGGAGTAAAGAGTCGGTGGGTTCATGTGTACAGTCTGTAGTGTTCTCACGACGATGGATCAGTTTGGATCAGTTTTAGACAGACACTCAGAGATGCTTCACAGAGCATTATTCATTCACTCCACACTCGTTGGGGCAGACTGACAGAATTAAAGCTCCCAATCTGCACCATCGGCCCCTCCGACCACCACAACACTCACGCTGACCCCATTTTCATACTCGGCAATGTGCCTTGAAGTGCCTTACCTATGTTTTTATGCCACTGTTGCCTCCCTGTAGCACCTGGAATCTCCGGCGGTCTCCCATCCAAGTACTAACCAGGCTGCTTTGCTCGTCAGATTTGATGAGATTAGACTTTGACACGCCGCTATTAAAATTTCAAACTCAATACCTCAGTGAAGGGCTGCTCGATTATGGAAAAAAACATTATAAAGATTATTTTGGTCAATATTGAAATCACGATTATTCAAACGATTCATCATCATCTTTAGTTAGGGGTGTGCAAAAATATTGAAATATCGATATATCGTATCATTTTATGTGATGATACAGTATCAATATCATGGGCTGCTGTATCGATATATATCACCAAGAGTATTTTTTGGTATATTTTACAGTGTTACAGTTTTGTTGATTGTTTAGTGGAAGGACACTCGTTTAAGCAAGACTTTTGACATTTTCACTGTTTTGGTGATTAAAATGGGCGTGTTTCATATTAAACCCGGGCATACACTGTGCAATATTTTTGATCGTTTCACTCAGCCCCAACTCATACTGTACAACCAAATTGCAGGTTCAAAAGTTAACATGAAGCTCATGATTCATCTTCTCACACTGTATGATCTACATCAACCCTCACGAGAAGCGACTGGATTTCAAACAGGTTTGATATTCGTGTGACCTTCGATTGCCGATCGGGAGCTGGTCGTGAGGTATTAGTCAGTTCTCATTACCCCATGTTTACAACACAAAGCACAACACACAATTAAGACAAAAAAAAAGCTTGGCCCGATCCCAAAAACAGTCGCACAGGTGAAAAATCGGCTCAAAAAGGGCCAAAAATCGCACAGTGTTTCAGTTTTATTGACCAGTATCGAATCGATTTGAAATATATTGTATCGAACCGAAAGTGCACTGTATCGAAATATGTATCGTATCGTGGTCTGTGTATCGAGGTATGTATCGTATCAGCAACTTCTTAATGATACCCAGCCCTATCTTTAGTCCGGACTCGTGGTCCATTTTTTTAAACAGACAATAAACAATAAACACTTATGTTTTTAAGAGACAGCCACAGTCTCCACATATTGGACTGATATCTTATTGCACTGAATCTCAAATTTGTGAGTGACATTATTATTTCATTGTCTGATTTGTTCAGTCTGGAGATAAAACTGTACATTAAAATTCTAAGTGCAGCTTGCAAAGTGTTCACTTGAGCAGTAATAAACATTTCAGTCGCACTCGTCCATCGTGGCCTCCTCAAAAGCACCTGTAAAGCGTCAGTGTAGACACCTGCAGTCTTTGCAAACTGGCTTTTTTGTAATTAATACAGAGGTCAGCTGTGTATAAAGTATATAATAAGATTTAAACAATAACAACTTTATATCATCTGTACAAGAACCAAACTTACGCATAAGAGTATTTGTCTGAGCATCGTAAAATCAGTGCATGGTGCGGACACAAATTTTGATTAAGCTCAATGCTGGGCATGTTAGGGCATTGATGAGCAAACGAAAACTTTCAAATTGAAAATGAGTTTGTTTTGCAATGTAAAAAAAGTAAAATGAGTAAAATACACTTTTGAATGAAGGCAAAGAAAAAGGGTTCTATGTATCTCGCGCTCATGCACAACTGGGCCAATGACGTTATCACACGGTGCTGTTTGTGCTTTGTGCCAGCGGCAGAAATTTCAGCTGCT
The DNA here is from genome assembly GCF_026225935.1 of Boleophthalmus pectinirostris. NCBI lineage: Eukaryota > Metazoa > Chordata > Actinopteri > Gobiiformes > Gobiidae > Boleophthalmus > Boleophthalmus pectinirostris. Next base: position 37,898,657 of record NW_026571140.1, read on the forward strand.
TCACAGTACATTGTTATTAAAAAAGCGCGTGTTGCTGCTGGGAAATATTTTGGTTGGAGGCAAGAAACACGATAATGGTAAATTCCTGCTGCATTATCGGATGCAAAAATAGAAGCACGGAAGAAGGAAAATGTCTTTTTCGTATTCTGAGTGAAAAGAACCGCTAACGGCGAATTTAACGGCTTTCAAACATTCGCAGAGCAAACGTAGAAGATCCTAACAAACCGTGGACTCCAACAAGTTCAACAACACATCGAGACTCTTGGAGGTTTTCATCTTTTCTGCTGTGAATGGCCCAGGAGTTTCCACCAAGTCATTGTGGATATCGCCCAAGTGAATATTTGTCCAGGTAGTTGGCGATTCTGACCAGAAATTTGGTTTGGTCCACCTTTTTGTCGGGGTTGAAAAGGGTGATTTGGCTCCATCGATGTTTATGACCAATTTCTGGTCAAATCATCTTCGGTCCTCTGTCGTTAGAGTGGATAAAGAACTGGGATCAATACCCTTTACGTGTTTTCTCGCTCCGTCCGTCATGTTGAATTAGTGTTCATTGCCGCCGACCAAAATAATTCCGAGCATGCAATGCACGCTTTTGTCAACAATGAAACTCACCTATTTGGCATTAATAAAAACATTTTAAGCAGCCTAAATTTGCAGATGTGGTCTAATCTCGGGCACATTTTGGACAGTTCCTTTCTCTTCTCCGTGTTTGATAGAGCTTAAGAACGTGAACATCCCCATCCTGCGGGACTGGCAGGCGGGAGTGGGACAAAATATCACAGATGCGGGCGGGAGAGGGAATGAAAATGACAATTATTTGCGACAGCGGCACTGAAAATTCTGTCCCGTGCAGACCTCTAGCGTAGGGCACCAAGTTCTGAAGCGGGAGCACTCTGTGAATCCTTGCAAAACTACAGTCATTGTGTCCCGGTCCTCACTTACGATTCGATTCGATTGTATGAGTTTGGAGATCATTTGACATGTGAATCGAAATCGCGACCAAAATTCAAGTAATTGCACAGCCTTACATCAGTGACTATATAAAAAAAAATCTTTACTTGCACGGTAGACTGTAATTGTCAACATTAAATCAAAGTACTTTCTTTTCTCTTCCCATGTGCTCTTATATCTGTGTAATCCCTCAGTGGTCCAGGTCGGTTCCATAGAGGTCTATGTGCTCTTATATCAGTTAATATCTGTTTACCTTTTGACATGCCCAGTGAGCTGACAGGAAAATCCCTTCATCTTTTACAGCCAGAGACAATGGGAAACAGATAGTGCTGATGAACCAACTCCACATCGATCCGAGGCCCTGATCCTGATGAGGAAACCTGAAAATCTGACTGAAAAAAAATCATTATAGTAATTTACCTCAACCCGATCTTTAAACAGCTCGCCATCTTCTTCTGTTCGTACCGTAATTATCTGAGGTTAGAGGTTAAATTAAGGTTCACGTTATTGTCTCCTTAGGGAAATGTATCTTCAGCGTTTGACCCGGTCAGTGCTGCTGGGGAAACCTGTCTGTGAAATCTACTATATTCATATTCTTGCGTCTTCAAGAATACAGTTTTGATCTTCGGTCTTGGTCTCTCCTCGTCCCCCAGGGCCTTATCGTATTAAACAGACGTGCAGCCCTGTACAGAGGCCCAAGCTCAGTGAGTCTGCACAATCCTCCTGATTCAATTAAGTTTAAGGGGCACTCTATTGTCTCCAAACGGAAATCTGTCCACTGCATTTGACCCATTCTAAAATGTGCAGCATCCAGGGAACCATCTCCAGATCTTGAGCTTGGCTTGGTCAGGACTAACTTGTAAAGAGGATTTTCTGGCTTGCAAAACTGGCGTTGTATCCTTAGGCAAGACGCTTCACCCACATTGCCTAGTATGAAAGTGGTGAATGCATGAGTGATGTTGGTGGTCGGATGGGCCAATTGGCAGCCTTGTTTCCGTCAGTCTGCTCCAGGGCAGCTGTGGCTACAGTAGTAACTTACCACCGCTGATTGTTGACTGAATGAATAATGATCTGTAAAGCACTTTTGGGTGTAATGATTAATTATGACGATAAGCAGAACTGACCTCTCCAGAAGTAATTTAGCAACCAACACGTCAGTCTTTAGACCCTTTGTCTGCTTCAGTCACCTCATCTCTAGAAGGAATCTCCAGGAATCACATCACCTTAGTTTGACTCCGCTCCTTTTCCCCCTCTCTTCTTCTTTTAGGCTGCGTTCAGACTGCAGCCTGAAGTGACCCAAATCCGATTTTTTGGCCCCTATGTGACCTGTATCTGATCTTTTAATGACAGTCTGAACGACACAGATCAGATTTTTTCAAATGCGACCCAGGACACTTGGATATGTGCTCCTGAAACCGATACATATCTGATCTTTTGACATGCGACTTCAGTGTGAACTTCCAAAGCGCATCCATCCGACCTACACGTTATCAACAAGCCACAAATGTCACTATTCTGCGCTGAAGTAGGCGAAAATTGTTAATGAACTCCGTGTCACTGAAGCGAAGCACATCACCACTCACCACTCTTGGCTCCGTCTCCACATCCACACGTTCCTTTCAACGGACGTCGCTGCCGCTGTCCCACAAAACACCACGACCAAAAACCTCGTCCTTCTCCTTCTCAATCTCCTCCTTAAAACAAGTAAGTTGTTCATGTTCTGGCTCCGGTACAAGAGAAACTTTAAAATCTCCAGGTGCTCAATGCTCGCGTCCGTGTTTGGACAACTTCCGTAAACACAGAGCACGCTCGCTGCGGTTGACGTCATCGTGTCTCCAGTGCACATGCGGGACACTTTCGGGTCGTTTTACGTTCACACAGGGGATCACATACAAGTCGCATTTAATTGGAAATGTGAACGACCTCGCAAAAACATCGGATTTCACAAAAAAATCGGAATTGAGCGTTAAGCCCTGCAGTCTGAACGTAGCCTTAGTGACCTCAAAAATAGACTTTCTTTTGCGGCGAACTGATCGTGGATTCTTGTCTGCAATCGCGACGAACTTTGTGCTACATGTGAGGAAGCTACAGCGTGAAAGAAACGCTAAGAACCACTGCGCTGGTCGAGTAAACGGCGTCTTGCGTATGTGGAATGCGCGAGAGGCGTACGTAAAACATGTTATTCCAGTGCGCCAGGGAGTCACTTACGCTAGAAATGTGGAGAGTTTGATTGACAACCTAACAGCCAATAGATAATGAGGTAGGCTTGTTATCTATTGGCTAATGTTTATCTGGCCCCACCACATCCACAGCTGATGGATTTTCCTTCTCTATTTTTTAATTATTATTTTTTTGGTTGTCATAATTACAAGGCTGCTGCATCTAGGGCTGGGTATCATTAAGGAGTTGCCGATACGATACATACCTCGATACACAGGCCACGATACGATACATATCTCGATACAGTGCACTTTCGATTCGATATGATATATTTCAAATAGATTCAATACGGTTCAATAAAAAATAAAGGCTAAATCGTGGCTGTGATACTAAAAGTGTTTGTTAAACCACTTCTTATGCAAAGTTCATATGAAACACAAACATTTTAATCCTCAAAACAGTGAAAATGTCAAATGTGTCACATAAATGAGCTTCCTTTCACTCCACAAAACTGTAGCACTGTAACAAAATAATTTAGAAAAACACGCCTAATAATACTCTTGGTGACATATCGATACAGTAGCCCACGATATCGATACTGTATCATCACATTAAACGATACGATATATCGATATTCTGATATTTTTGCACACCCCTAGCTGCATCTCTATAATGGTATTTTGAACTTTCGTTGACAATTTGAAACAAAAAAATCAATCAAACTGCATACAATCTTTAACCTTAATAATGTTAGTACGGTGACATATTATCCTGTCTAAATGACGTTAGTGTGGTGAGATATTATCCTGTCTGTGGTGCAGGTGGTTCCTCTGTGATAATCACATTTACAGCCCTGTGTTTGCCTCAGCTGTTACCGGGTAAACGGATCAGACCTGGGCGATAACGTGGAGACACTTTCAGCTCTGTTGGAGACACAGGCTTTCGTTACACGCAGTATTTTTGCATTATTAAACCCCTGAGATCTTCTAGTTCAGGGGTAAATGCTAAAGACATTAGATAATAACTGCAGGTTCTTGAAATTCTGGTGAAATTAACCTTTGGAAACATGGAAATACATGTTTGACCTTTTATGGTTTGAAGTTTCTAACTTTATAGGCCTATGTTTTATATCCTTTAATCCCGTTCGTCAATTAATTTTATTTAGGTTATAAGGATTCATATGAAACATTAGCAGAAAGGAGGAGTTAGTGAGTGATTTTTGGTATTTTTTGGTATTTCTATGTAAAAAAAAATCTGATTAAACACACGATTCACAAGTTTAATCTGTGTTTATTCTGCATAAATGTTACTTTTGCATGAATTGCGAGTGCCGTTTGTTCAGTTGCACAGAGATACGTAATAGTTTTGAGAGCTCTGGCCCCTTTTTAGTCGACCAATCGATCTGCAGGACATGTCTTTAGTCAACCAAGAATTTCTTTAATCCTCTACAACTAGGGATGGGCCTGATTAATCGATTAATCGATAATTGATCATTAAGAATTTCATCTATTACGTTAATTTTAATCAACAAACTGAATGTAGGTTGTTGTGTGTAGTGTGACCAAACAGGGGTCCGTACATGTGTCTCTCTGCATCAGAAGGAGCGAGACACAAACAGTCGGTCAGTCTGCAACGTACCGAAGCACAAATGCGTATTTAACGATGACTTGTACAAGAAATTCCACGCTTTCCGTTGCGTGCGGGACAATTGAGAGTCGCGCAATGTTGATGACGAGTCCCCACCTCCCTCCCCCCGTACGGTGTCCTGGTTTTGACAAACGCAAATATGGTCACACTAACCTGTATTCCACTGAGTCGTGTCTTTTAATCCGACAGAAATTGACCGCATCAGCGACACAAGAGCTGTAGTTTTATCTTCGCTTAGTTTATGCAAATTAGCGATGCGGTTTTAAGTTTCGTTTCTGTGAGAGTTGCACAAAGCTGCATTAAACACATTATAATGTCAAACGGGCTGATGTGGCTCTAGAGTGATTACGGTTTATATGTCGTATAGTTGAATTTATTTATGCAGATTAGTAGTGCAGATAGTAATAATAATGATGATCATTTTAATATAAAAACGTTAATGATTAATCGATAATCGATCGTTAATTCTTCCGACGATCGATTAAGAAAATTTCATCAAATGCCCATCCCTATCTACAACTTTATAAAATTATATGTATGGTCAACAAACATACTTTTAAAATCATAACAGACTAACCCTGGTACCAGATGTTCCTGTCTCTGAGTTAAATCCTGACTCCTGCGTGTTGAGTATTTTCTGTTACTCTGAGTCTCTCGTGTCTGCAGTGTTTCTCAGGCGGTTGTGGACTCAGGGCTCTCACACTGTTGGTTTTCCTCTTGTCGGTTTTATAATAATCCCCCTGTGCTCCTCAGACCACTGTTTACTCAAGTGTGGCTCAGTAGCACAGTGTTTCTCTGCCTTTTACCAGTCACAGTGCACTTTCCTGCTTCAAAACACTCCACAGCTTCACCTATGAAAATATTAACCTTTTAGTACTAAACATAGACTTATACAAACTTTACTGATCCACAAGGGAAGTTATTTGGACGCAGTAGCTCACACATCACAATATAATATAATAACAAAGAGCAAAAACATAAATCGTAATAATAAATTCTAAATAAGTGCAATGTATACTGGGAAGTGTCCTCTGAAAAAGTGAGCATCAAACTGTCATGTTTGTTTTCCCAGTGGGATGCGTCTATTGACAAAGTCAGATCTTTTCAAGTCTTTTGAACCATATCACTTTTGTTTCTGGTTTTGATATTGTCATATTTTAGTTCTGGGATTCGAACATTGTAATTGTGTGGTTGTTGGATCCTAACAGCGGAAAACGGCTCGAGAAACGGGCTTTGGAAGATTGCGAACTTCGTAAATGCAAAAGGGAATCAGATGTGTGTGACTGCAAACCTCTGTTCAAACTGTTTCCCTTCCCAACAGAATAGAAAAATAGTGAAAGGTGAAGGCGATGGGCAGGATTGATCCACAGGAAGGACCAAAAAGGAAACCGTAAGAAATCATTCTGAGTTACAGTGAACATTTTGTATGTGGAGAGGTGCAGAAGACAAACAGACTGAGCTGCACTTTCTTGTTCTTGTGGTTTTACAGCAACATCACATCTTGGTCTCTTTGCAGTAGAAGGTGTTTCTTGGTGAACAGCTGGTGCCTTTTGCATTGGCGTTGACTTTTTAAATTTGTAATCAAGGTGGAGTGAGGGATCGGGGTTTTGCTTTGATGGCTCCACATACAAAATGTTCACTGCAAACTCGGGATGATCTCTTAGGCAGCCAAAGGTTTCCTTTTTTGTCCTTCCTGTGGATCAATCCTGCCCATCGCCTTCACCTTTCACTATTTTTCTATTCTGTTGGGAAGGGAAACAGTTTGAATGCACAGACCTGAGTCGCTTTTGCAGTTATGGACTTCACAAACTTCCGAAACCCGTTTTCCGCTGTTAGGATCCAACAACCACACAATTATGATGTCTGAATCCCATAACTAAAATATGACAATATCAGAACCAGAAACAAAAGCGATATGGTTCAAAAGACTTGAAAAGATCGACTTTGACAACAGACGCATCCCAATGGGAAAACAAACATGGCAGTTTGATGCTCACTTTTTCGGAGAATCCTTCCCAGTATGAATTATGTGATGACCGGAAGTCCGAAATTCGGGATGCATGTATAACAAATGATGAGTAAATATAGAGTGTGGTGTTTGTCTGTGCCAGTCTGGTCCTTTTGATTGTTTTTCTTTCTGTCTGGTGTCAGGTTCATGTGGACTTATGTCTCTGTTTGTTTTGTGCAGGTTGACCCATGACATCAGCCTGGACGAGTTTGAAGATGACGATCTGTCGGAGATCACAGAAATCACAGATGAAAGAGGGATGAGCCTCAACTGCAACGGGCCGGATCTGAAGGTGAGAAAGAGAGAAAAGCAAAGAGAAAAATCAAAAGAGAGAAATCAAAAGAGAGAGAGAGAGACTAGATCTGAAGGTGAGAGTGACAGGGGAGGAAGACGGGGACAGAGAGTTCAGACTTGAAGAGAGTGTCTTGCCTAAGGACACTGACAATTTAGGCTTAGACAAACTTCATTGATCCACACCGACTTTACACTAAAATAAGAGCAAAAACAAGTGTAGTCATAAAATGTGAAGGACTAAATAATTAAAGTACCTAAACAGCCTGTACAGATTTGTGTATGTACAGGAGAATACAGTAACATTTCAGAAATATAAAGTAGGGGTGTAAGAAAAAAAATAGTTTCTGTGATAAATCACAATTCTTGTATAGATTCAAAATGCATCCAATGCATCGACTTAGTTTTTAGTAGTATCGTACTACTCGAGACAGGTCTTGGTCTCGAGCCGGCATTTTTCTGGGCCTGGTCTCGTCTCAGACTCGACCGTGTTTGGACTCGGTCTTGTCACAGTCTTGAAGGCGCTTGGACTTGGTCTTGTCTCAGACTAAAGGTTTGACATTTGTCAAGTACGATCATATTTCATTACACCTGCTGCTGTCAGCAATAAACTTCTTACGACGACATGTGGCTAAAGTTTAACTTTAAAAAAAAGCACAAATGCATCTGTATTTGTCACAACGTGCGTTTGATAAATGTGCAGAGGTAAATCCCACTGCAAAACCACTAAGAGAATGTAACTCCAGTTAGAAACTTGAAAAAACAGGTTTTAAAAATCCTACACACTTCCTTCTTTCTTCTTCCTTTTTTCCACAGTTTTGTGTAAAGTGCCAGTGGAAGTTCTCTTAAAGGGAGGGGTTCTCACACTGTGAGTGAGGATCCAAAAAAAAGGGCGCAGTTTGCTAGACTTATTTTAAGACTAAGGTGATAATAAGAATAAGAGTGGTGCACAATTTTAGGTTTTCTGTACAGTTGTTCCAGAGCTCCACCCCTTTTCTTTTTGATAAACGTGGCCGTAATTCTGAGCTCATATTGGCTTTTTCAGATTTTGAACATATATAATATTCTGTAATTGTGTGTAAATGTGATTTTGACAAGAGATTGTTGTTTACTTTGAACATGATTTTCAAAGTGTAAAGGTCGACTAAATTTGAAGGTTTATAAATAATTCACTGGTTGGTTCATTATTAAGTTGATAATGTGTTTGCTCTTACTGCCTTTTTTTGCAAAGTAAAGATTGGACTTGTATTAGTTTTTTATGTATTACCCCAAATCTCAATACAGTAGGTTTTGTAGGGCATTACCAGACCAGATTGGACGTTCTGAAGGAGGTGTGGCCGTTTCTTACTGTAAAGCAAAATTATCTAAACCGTACATACATTTTTTATAAGCAGGTTGTCCACTCCTGGGTTAAATCTGGTGCATTCTGGGTAGCAAGTCTAAATAATTCAGCTGGAGTTGTTTTCTGAATGTCCCACTGCCCCGGGACAGCTCCAAAAACAGACAAGTGTTTTAGTCTTTGATGGCAGAGGAGAGCGCCGTAAAAAAATACCTCGAAAGCCCTGTTTTCTCCGTGCGTAAAAGCAGATATTTGTAAATAAAATGAGACTGCGCTTTAAAATTGAATCAGAACAACCAAACGTGACTCCCCATTTTCTGCGTTTCTATAGGCATGTTGTAGGACGATCCCAGACCTAATCTTATCTTTGTAAAACACTCATTCATTCTGACATGTAGGGATGCAACAATAACCGAAATATCGTGATATCGTATCGTCAAAAGTCTCTCAATAATATCGTGGGCTGTCACAATATATTGAATAACAAGTTCCTTTGCTTAAATACATGGTTTTATAGTAGCAACAGCTTATAAACGTCAGAAACTACATATCCCATGATTCATTTCAGTCCAGACAACATGAAGAAATATGTGTTTTACTTGAATTCTTGGGATTATGACGGAAATAATTCACACCAAAATCTTGCTGAGGTATGATGCAGCCTCTTTACACAGCAACTTACCTTCAGTTTGTCGATTAAAAATGTATATGATTGATGAAATTCTTAATGATCAATTATTGATTAGTCGACTAATCATAATAATAATAATAATAATGCATCAGTTTTATATAACGCTTTTTTGGACACTCAACGATGCTTTACAGCGCATTATTCATTCACTCCAGACCCACTGGTGGTAAGCTACTACTGTAGCCACAGCTGCCCTGGGGCAGACTAACGGAAGTGAAGCTGCCAATCTGCTCCATCAGCCCCTCCAACCACCACCATCACTCACACACATGCACCACTTTCATACTAGGCAGTAAGGATGAAGTGTCTTGCCTAAGGACACAACAACTGGTGACTGGCGCCCCCCTGTGGCACCTGATTTTCCCAGTGGTCTCCCATTCAAGTACTAACCAGTTTGACACCCCTATGCCAGGGGTGTCAAACTCATTTTAGTCCGGGGGCCGTATCCAACCTACTTTGATCCCAAAGGGGCCGGATCAGAAAACTCATGGCATATAAACCCCAAAAATAACAATGAGTTCAAATATTTGTGCAGAGAAACACAAATCTATTACAGAAATCTTTTTTAATTGATTAACTCTTTCTCATTATAATATTATAATATTATGAACAATCTGAAACTTTAAGAAAAATTCTATTTCAACACAATGTTTTAACATGAACTTATATGCAAATAGGAATAAGTACATTTTTCTTGGAAAATCCTGCACTCTGCTCCACTTTTCTTATTTTGGACATTTTGTTGATGAGGGTGTCACGGTCAACAGTTAAAACGATCGTCCTTTAAGAGCGTTTGGAAAGAGACAAGTCTTCATTTGTGCTGCTCTGGTGGGAGGGGCCACGTACAGAGACGCTGGAGACGCTGATATGATAAACACCACAGAAAATTACCAATATTTTAATAGAAAATATAATTAAAATATTTTAGTAGAAAATCACCCAAGGGCCACATTAAAGGTCTTGGGGGGCCGGATCTGGCCCCCGGGCCTTATGTTTGACACCTGTGGTCTATGCCAAGCTGGTACAGCCACATAATCATACTCATCCCTTTTAGATACTGTCAAATAATAAAATAAGATGTTACAAAGGTTTATTTCACAGTAAAGCTCTGTCCTGTGAAATCCTGTGGTTAAACCAAGACAGAGAGTATGATCACCGTGGTCCTGGGATGTGCTTCGGATTTATGTTTGTGTCAGAAATGTGCTCCCTCCGTAACCACGGTAACAGCAGTACAGTTTGATGATGTCGTTCGTTTTGGATCGAAGGGTCTTTCTCGCCTCCCACTGTTTGAGTTGTGAGTGGGCGATCCAGCGAGGAGGTTATAAGGCGGGTTTAGGTGTGAAAATGTGGAAATTTATGTAGTAAGAAATTCAGAAATATTTGTGTGTATAGGATAGAAATCCATGCATATTTGGCTGTTGTTCAGTTCTGGTTTAGTCCTGGTTCAGTCCTGGTTTAGTCCTAGATTAGTCCTAGTTCAGTCCTGGTCATTAAAGTCAGTCCTTAAATCTTGATAAAACTTTCTTAATTCAAGTCGTCTGAACTTGATTAGATTTTGTTTTTTGATGATTTAGCCATTATTTGATGATACCCAGAAATCCGTGTATCATTCATTCATTCGTTTTTCAATATAAAACCAAAAAAGAAAATGAAAAAACTATTATTTTCTTCATTATTTGTCTCCAAAACAAAAATTAAAAAATGGATAATGATTCACTTTTTCAGTTTTTGATTTTGTGTTTAAATGAATAATGAAAAAAAAAAAAACGATAACTGCAATGCCGGACTGAACCAGGACTAAACCAGAACTAAAACAGGACTAAACCAGGACTAAGCCAAGAATAAACCAGGACTAAAACAGGACTAAAACAGGACTGAACCAGGAGGACTAAACTAAACCGTTTTCAGTCCTGTCTGGTCCGAGTCTCAGTTCTGATCCTGTTCCCGGTCTCAATCCTGGTCTTGTCCCGGTCTAGTTCTGGTTTCAGTCCAGGTCTAAGTCCCGGTCTCAGTCCTTGTCCTGGTCCTGGTCTAGTCCTGGTTTCAGTCCCGGTCTCAGTCCCGGGCTCAGTCCTGGTCCTGGTCCCAGTCTGGTCCCAGTCTCAGTCTTGGTCTCAGTTCTGGTCTGGTCCTAATCTCAGTCCCGGTCTCAGTCCTGGTCCTGTTCCCGGTCTCAGTCCCCGTCTCAGTCCTGGGCCTGGTCCCGGTCTGGTCCGGGACTCAATCCTGGTCTGGTGCCGGTCTGGTCCCCCACCTGTTTTAGTCCTGATTCAGTCCTGGTTCAGTCCTGGTTCAGTCCTGGTTCAGTCCTGGTTCAGCCCTGGTTCAGTCCTGGTTCAGTCCTGGTTCAGCTCTGGTTCAGTCCTGGTTCAGTCCTGGTTCAGTCCTGGTTCAGTCCTGGTTCAGTCCTGGTTCAGTCCTGGTTCAGTCCTGGTTCAGTCCTGGTTCAGTCCTTCATCGCAGTTTAAGAAACAAATCATTATCTGTTTTTTCATTATTAGTTTTGGAGACAAATAATGAAGAAAATTGTTGTTTTTCCATTTTCTTATGTTTGGTTTTATTTTGAAAAACGAATCAACGAATGACACACCGTTTCCCAGACATAACGATAATCCTTTCATTGCACGATTATCTGTTTTTAGTGAAAGTTTTGTAAATCGATTAGTATTTTTTTATAACACATATAAACACGTCTGCCGCTCCAGCCCTCTACTGTAAATTATTATTATGTTTTTTTTTTTCATTTCTGTCAGTGTGGCCCTAATGGAGAGGTGTTGAAATATTAATAATCCCCCGGTTGGAGACGTCTCTTTTCTTTGTCTGGATCAGAGCCCGTCGCGTCCCGCAGAGAGGAGATTATTGCCCCGGGACGCGGCAGGAGGCCCCTGGTCCTGTCAATAATTCATAATAATCTGAGACATCACAGAGGGAGAGCGGGGCAGGTGTGAACGTGCCCGGGGCTTTTAGACTCGACGACGACGAGGAGGACGAGGAGGCAAGGGACTGTTTGGAAATGGGATCATAATTAGACTCGTGCAATTAATCAAGTTTTAATTGAAATGAAGTCATGACTAATTCACAGTTTTAATGGAATCTACAGTCGAGATTCTGTCAGTAAAAGTCTGTCAGTTCACACTTTGGAGGAGGAAATGTGACTTTTTGTTTTGTTTTTGTTTTGTATTTCACTTGGAAAAAGTACAAATGTGTCACTAAACCAGGTCTAAACCAGGACTAAAATCAGGATTAAAACCAAGTCTAAACCAGCACTAAACTCAGGTCAAAACCAGGCCAAAACTAGGACTAAACTCAGGTCTAAACCAGGTCAAAATCAGGACTAAACCAGGACTAAACAGGTCAAAACCAGGTAAAATAAGGATTAAAACCAAGTCTAAACCAGCACTAAACTCAGGTTTAAACCAGGTCAAAATCAGGTTTAAACCAGGTCTAAAACAGGTCAAAACCAGGACTAAAATAAGGATTAAAACCAAGTCTAAACCAGCACTAAACTCAGGTTTAAACCAGGTCAAAATCAGGTCTAAACCAGGTCTAAAACAGGTCAAAACCAGGACTAAAATAAGGATTAAAACCAAGTCTAAACCAGCACTAAACTCAGGTCTAAACCAGGTCAAAATCAGGACTAAACCAGGACTAAACTCAGGTCAAAACCAGGTCAAAACCAGGACTAAACCAGGACTAAACCAGGTCTAAACCAGGTCAAAACCAGGCCAAAACCAGGACTAAACTCAGGTCTAAACCAGGTCAAAATCAGGACTAAACCAGGACTAAAACCAGGTCTAAACCAGGTCAAAATCAGGACTAAACCACATCTAAACCAGGTCTAAACCGGGATTAAAATCAGGTTTAAACCAGGATTAAAACCAGGACCCGTGCAATTAATCAAGTTTTAATTGAAATGAAGTCATGACTAATTCACAGTTTTAATGGAAGTTTACAGTCGAGATTCTGTCAGTAAAAGTCTGTCAGTTCACACTTTGGAGGAGGAAATGTGACTTTTTGTTTTGTTTTTGTTTTGTATTTCACTTGGAAAAAGTACAAATGTGTCACTAAACCAGGTCTAAACCAGGACTAAAATCAGGATTAAAACCAAGTCTAAACCAGCACTAAACTCAGGTCAAAACCAGGCCAAAACTAGGACTAAACTCAGGAAGAAACCAGGTCAAAACCAGGACTAAACCAGGACTAAACTCAGGTCAAAACCAGGTCAAAACCAGGCCAAAACCAGGACTAAACTCAGGTCTAAACCAGGTCAAAATCAGGACTAAACCAGGACTAAACTCAGGTCAAAACCAGGTCAAAACCAGGCCAAAACCAGGACTAAACTCAGGTTTAAACCAGGTCAAAATCAGGTCTAAACCAGGTCTAAAACAGGTCAAAACCAGGACTAAAATAAGGATTAAAACCAAGTCTAAACCAGCACTAAACTCAGGTTTAAACCAGGTCAAAATCAGGTCTAAACCAGGTCTAAAACAGGTCAAAACCAGGACTAAAATAAGGATTAAAACCAAGTCTAAACCAGCACTAAACTCAGGTCTAAACCAGGTCAAAATCAGGACTAAACCAGGACTAAACTCAGGTCAAAACCAGGTCAAAACCAGGTCAAAACCAGGACTAAACCAGGACTAAACCAGGTCTAAACCAGGTCAAAACCAGGCCAAAACCAGGACTAAACTCAGGTCTAAACCAGGTCAAAATCAGGACTAAACCAGGACTAAAAAACCAGGTCAAAATCAGGACTAAACCACATCTAAACCAGGTCTAAACCGGGATTAAAATCAGGTTTAAACCAGGATTAAAACCAGGACTGAATCAGGACTAAACCAGGTTTAAATCAAGTCTAAACCAGGTAAAAAACAGGTCAAAATCAGGTGTAAACAGGACTAAACCAGGACTAACAGCAGGATGAAAACCAGATCTAAACCAGGTCTAAACTGGGATCAAAAACAGGTCTAAACCCGGACTAAATCAGGACTGAACCAGGTCTAAACCAGGTCTAAACCAGGTCTAAATCAGGTCTAAACCAGGACTAAACCAGGACTAAACCAGGACTAAAATCAGGACTAAAAGCAGGTCTAAACCAGGACTATAATGGGACTAAAACCAGATCTAAACCAGGACTAAACCAGGACTAAAACCAGGTCTAACCCAGGACTATAATAGGTCTAAAACCGGGTCTAAACCAGGATTTGCCTGTCCTAAGGGGAGTCTCACATTCATCCAGTTTGAAAACCCCTGTCTTAAACCCGTCTTTCTCAAGGGGGACACCTACATTATAGTCTACATCACAGATCAGATCTGTGGAGAGGCGACTCTATTCACAGAGGGAATTATTGTATTTTTGAGCAACAGAAACACCCATAATGAATAATGCTACTGTAGATAGATGTATTTAATGTCATACTATGGAACATTCGAAGCAAAGTATATCAGACTTAAAACGGACACGTCAGATCCTTTTTCAGACCGAAGTCCCTCAGAGGATCAGAGCCATGTCTCGGGTTTGTGTCTGACCTCGCAGCAGGGACTCGAGGTCAAAGGTCAGGAGAGACGTCTGATCACAAATGTAACGCTCCCTGAATCTAAACATACCGTATTTTTTGGACTATAAATCGCACTTTTTTTCACGGTTTGGGTGTTTCCTGCGACTTATATATTAAAATGTTCACACTGACATCCACAAGAGGGCGCTGTAGTCTTGTGTGTCAGTATCTGCTGCTCCTGTTCCTCCTGTACCACTGTCACTGTCACTCTACTGCGCATGTCTCCTGCAGAAAGAGCCTCTGTCCTGCTGCAAATAGTGAAATATTCAGCCGAAAACGGTAATCGAGCAGCAGAAAGAAAGTTTGGAGCGAGCGAGAAACTTGTGAGGGACTGACGGAAAGCGAGGATGGAGAACACAGCTTCACGGTAACCGGGAGGATGCACCATGAAACTTTCCTGGAAGTCACTGGATGGATGGACAAAGCCTGGACTTCAGTGACACCGAAACCATCCTGTCGGGATTCAGAAAGGCCGGAATAATTCTAACTGGAACTGATGCTGAGTCTGACGACAGCGACACAGAAGACACTGTTGCCACAGGGTCTTAAAAGTCTTAAAACGATCTTAAATTTCATGTTCCTAGAATAAGGCCTTAAAAAGTCTTAAATTCTGTTGTCCAAGTCTTATATTTTCTCAAAGATCTTAAATTTCATTAGCCTTTTTTTTGTACACTCAACCAGGCTGCAGTGCAACGTTAAACAGAGGGAGGGAAAAACAACAACAACGTGAAATCATGTAATGTCTAATTTGGAGTTTGCGCAAACAACACTTTGGTTTCTGGTGCTGGTGGCAATGAATAAACAATGAGTAGAGTGAAGGAAGACTTTGGATGGATCCTGGGGAAGTGTAGGTTTAATCCACAACGGCTCTTAGATTTTAGATATAATGGTTGGTCATTATTAGAATTGGATCTGGTGTTTTTCACCTGCATAATGGGTGAGGTGTTGGTCTTAATTTTCATGTAAGTGGTCTTAAAAAAGTTTTAAAAAGCGTCTTAAATTTGGGGCAGTCAAACCTGGGGATACTCTGGAAGAGGAAGCGGCACTCCGTTTACCCCCGGAGGTCATGGAGTTGCTCAGAAGTGACACCGAGGATGAAGAACTGAATGGATTTAGTGATTTGGAGTGAAAAAGCGTGACTTATCGTCCAGTGCAACTTATACAGTCGTCCTTCACTCGTGGTTCACCTTTCGCGGTCTTGCTGTTTCGCTTTTTTTGTGCAATCTTTCATGCATTGTTTACAGCGTATGAACACGTATTATGTTCCTCCCCCTGCGTCCTGATTGGCTAAGGGATTGTAGACCGTTGTCAATCAGTCTCCTCCGTGTCGTGTCTCCTGTACAGTACAGAATGTGTTCAGTTTGCCAAATTTACATAAATGTCCAATCTCTAGCAGTGTGATTCTGAAGTGCGGCGAGATCAGGCAATTGCCGTGCTTTACCGTGAGGTGCGGAGCTCTCCGTCGGTCCTTTCTCCTGCGATCACCTCTGAGCCCGTCCCGATCGAGAGTCCTGGTTCAGTTCTGGTTTAGTCCTGGTTTACTCCTGTTTTAGTCCTAGTTCAGTCCAGGCTTAGTCCTCCTCTTCGGTCCTGGAATCAGTCCTAGGTTTAGTACTGGTTTAGTCTTGGTTCAGTTCATGGCATATGCAGCTCAAAAATTTGATATAATCTTGGGTTAATGGGCGGGTGTGGGTCTGGACTGAGAGGGGTGGGTCTCCAAAAATGGACCCATGCAGGACTCTGTGCTGTAGGGCTCCATTACGGAATAAATGACTCTTCGATTATTTACATAAAGAAGGAGGAAAATAACAAAAGGACGACAGCAACAAAAAGTTTTAAGAAGGATGTAAAAGGGTTATAACTGTCCTTGTGAGAAAAGTGTATAAAGTGTGTGCTGAGGGCTTTTATACGGAAGCCGAGAGGGGTCACAACAAACGCAAACGCCGCAACAAATACAAATGCGACAACACAAAAAAAAGCCACAACACATTAAAAAGCCACAACAGAAGTGACCGCGGGACTCTATTTTCCGACGGACCGATCAAGCGGCAAGTGAAGAAGAAGAACTACAACGTGAAACGAATAATGATAAAACAATAAATTACTTTTACTTACGTTTCCAACTTTTCCGTTCCTTTACTTTTCACGTTGTAGTTCTTCTTCTTCACTTGCCGCTTGATCGGTCCGTCGGAAAATAGAGTCCCGCGGTCACTTCCATTGTGGCTTTTTGAAGTGTTGTGGCTTTTTAATGTGTTGTGGCATTTGCGTTTATGTTGCGGCGTTTGTATTTGTTGCAGCGTTTGCATTAAAATAGAGTCCCGCGGTCATTTCCGTTGTGGCTTTTTGTTGTGTTGTCGCATTTGTATTTGTTGCGGTGTTTATGTTTGTTGTGACCCCTCTCGGCTTCTGTAGTTTTACAGCCTTAAAACAGATATAATAATTGTAAAATATAAAGTTATTTTTTTTTTTTTTTTGAACGTAACCCCCACGATAAACGAGGGACCACTGTAGTCCGAAAAATTCTATACTTTTGAAAACCCGTCCATTTGTCTTTTTGTTGTGGCAGATAATGTTTGTTCGTTTGTCCCACAATCTAATTTAATAAATGCAGATGACAGATGGTCGTACTAAACTAAAGTTACGCAATGCACCTTTAAAAAAAACATTAAGGGTTGTTCAACTATTGGTTATGTTTTTATGAATTAGGGCTTGAACGAGCTGGAAAAAATAAATAAAATTGCAATTTTCTTTTACAAGCCTCGCGATCAGATTTGCTATTTTTGTTTTAATACGAGGATTCAGCTCAAAGTTCATTTAAAATGCGTCCGGAAGAACTGACAAAAAGTCTGAAACATGAACTGATCATCACATTTGAGAACATGTTTGTAAATCAGTTTTTACGCAGAATAAAACAGGAGATTTAATCGTTTGTGGAGGAAATGTTGGTTGTTAAATTTCAGTTTTTCTGTTTTTCTGTTTGTGTCCGTTACAGTCGCGTCGTGGAGATTGAATGGATCTGTTTAATTCTCGTCACAATTGAATAATCGGCTGAAATAAAAGGAGCTAAAGGTCAGCGGGATGAGTGTTAAAAAGACACTTCTGTACGCAGAGGTCCGTCTCCATGGAAACAGGGTCTTCACACTTCCTGGTGGAGAAAGAGCGAAAATAACACCTCCGCCATCTGCAGCCCGTCACCGCACACCGAGAGAGAGAGAGAGAGAGAGAGAGAGAGGAGGAGGGAGGGAAGAAGGGAGAGAAAGTGAGGGGAGAGAGGAGGGAAGAGGAGAGAAGGAGAAAGAGGAGAGGGAGAATGGAGAGAGAGAGAGAGACAGGAGAGGAGAGAGGGGGAGGAGAGGAAAGGGATAAAGGAATATGGAAGGGAGAGAGGAGAGGGGGAAGAGGACAGAGGGAGGGAGAGGGCAAAAGGAGGAGAGGAGAGAGAAAGAAGGATGGAAGGGAGAGAGGTAGCGAGTGAGAGGGAGAAAGGAGGAGAGGAGGATAGGAGAGAGAGAGAGGGAGGGAGGGAGAAAAAGGAGGAGGGGAGAGGGGAGGGAAGAGAGAGATGGAAGGGAGGGAGAGGGAGAAAGGAGAGGAGAGGAGAGAGGGAGAGAAGGAGAGAGGAGGGAGAGAGGAGGGAGAGGGGAGAGAGAGGGAGAGAGGAAGAGAAGGATGGAAGAGGAGAGGAGAGAAGGGGGAGGGAGAGAGGAGAGGAGAGGAGGGAGAGAGAGAGAGAGGGAGGGAGGAGAGGAAGGGAGAGGAGAGAGGGAGGAGAGGAGGAGGAGAGGAAGAGAGGAGGGAGAGAGGAGAGAGAGAGGAGAGAGGAGAGGGAAGGAGAGAGGAGAGGGGAGAGGAAGAGGAGAGAGGGAAGAGAAGGGAGGGAGAGGGAAAGAGAGGAGGAGAGGAGAGGGAGAAGAGAGAGGAGAGAGAGGAGGAGAGGGAGGAGAGGAGGATGAGAGGAGAGGAGGAGAGGAGAGAGAGGAAGAGAGAGGGAAGAGGAGGAGGAGGAGAGAAGAGGAGGAGGGAGAGAGGGAGGGAGAGAGGAGGAGAGAGAGAAGAGAGGGGAGAGAGAGGAGAGAGAGAGAGAGAGAAGAGGGAGAGGGAGAAGGAGGAGGAGAAGGAGGAGATGGAGAGAGAGGGAGAAAGGAGGAGAGGAGGATGGGAGAAGAGAGGAGAGGGAGAGGGGAAAAGGAGGGGAGGAGAGGAGAGAGGGAAGGGGAGAGAGAAAGGAGGATGGAAGAGACAGAGAGAGGAGAGACGGAAGGAAGGAGGGAAAGGGAGAAAGGATTGAAGGGAGAGAAAGGAGAAGAGAGAGAGAGATGGGGGAGAGAAAAAGGGGAGAGAGTGAGAAAGGAGGATGGAGGAGAGAGAGAGAGCGGAGAGGAGAGAGGGAGAGAGAGGAGGATGGGAGAAAAGAGAGGGAGAGAGGAGAGGGAGGTGGGAGAGGTGAGGAGAGGGAAAATGGGAGAAAGGAGAGAAAGTGAGGGGGGGAGAGTAGAGAGAAGAGAGAGGGAAAACGGAGGATGGAAGGGAGAGAGAGAGGGAGGGAGGGAAAGGGAGAAAGGATTGAAGGGGGATAAAAAAGAGGGAGAGAGAGAAAGGGGGAAGAGGGAGAGAGGTGAGAGTGAGAACGAAGGACGGAAGGGAGACTGTGAAAGGAAGAATAGAAGGGAGGGAGAGAGGGAGAGGAGAGAGAGAGTAGAGGAAAGAGAGAGGGAGGAGGAGTGCCCTGTCACGTCACACTGCGAGAGAGAGGAAGAAGGGAGGGGGTGGGAGGGAGGGAGAGAAAGAGAGTGGAGGATGAAAGGGAGAGGGGGAGGGAGGGAGAAAACGGAATGAAAGGGAGGGAAGGGAAAGAGAGGGAAGAGGGAGGAGAAAGAAGAAAGTGCGAGAGAGGGAGAGGAGAGGAGAAGAGAGATGGAAGGGAGAGAGGGAGCGAGGGAGAGGGAGTAAGGAGGAGAGGAGAGAGGAGAAATGCGAGAGGAGAGGGAGGAGATGGAGAGAGGAGAGGGAGGTGAGAGAGGGAGAGGAGAGGAGAGGAGAAGAGGAGGGAGAGAGGGAGAAAGGAGGATGGAAGGGAGAGAGAAGGGGGGAGGAAAGAGAAGGGAGAGAGAGGAAGAGGCAAGAGGTAGAGGAGAGAAGGAGAGGGGGGAGAGAGAGAGAGAGTGGGAGGGGGAGGAGATGAAGAGAGAGAGAGGAAGAAAGGAGAGAGGGAGAAAGGAGGATGGAAGGGGGGAGAGAGAGGAGAGTCCTTCTCGTGTCACATAGAGAGAGAGGAAGATGGGAAGGGGTGAAAAGAGAGAGAGAGGAGGAGGCAAGGAGTTAGGAAAGAAAAAAGGGGAGAAGGAAGGAGGAGAGGTCTGTCACATCACACTGAGAGAACGAAGGGAGAGAGAGAGAGAGAGAAGGGAGGCAAGTGTCGGGACGGAGAGAGAAAGAGGAAAGGGACAGAGAGAGGGAGAGAGGAGAAATTAAGAAAAAGAAAGGGGGAGAGAATGAGCTAAAGGAGGGTGAGAAGAGAGAGAGAGAGAGAGATGGAATGAGAAAAAGAAAAGGAAAGAGAGGGGAGTGAGGTAGAGGCAGGTGGCAAAGAGCGAGAGGAAAGGAGGAGAGAGATGGGAGAGGTAGATGAGAAGAAGGAGGGAGAGTATAGGGTGAGCGAGAGAGTGATGAAGAAGAAAGTGACTAAGGAGAAAAAAAGAGAGAGAGAGAGGAGGACGAGGTCTAATTAGAAAAGGAAACACAAATCATGATTGAGATTCTGAATTCACTTTGATTCAATTAGAGAAAGGAGAGAGAGAGAGAAAAGAGAGAGAATAGCGGAGTGAAAGGAGAGAACGAGAGACAGCGAGGGGAGAGAAAGAGAAGGGAGGGGAGAGAGAGAGAAAAGATGGAGAGGAGCGAGAAAGAGAAAGGAATGAGTGGAGAAAGAGAAAAGAGAGAGAGCGAGAGATAAAGGAGAGAGAGAGGAGAGAGAAGAGAGAAGAGAGAGTGAGCAGAGAAGGAGAGAGAGGGGGAGAGAGAAGAGATGAGAGGAGAGAGAGAGAGAGAGAAGGAGAGAGAGAGGGAGAGAGAGAGAAAGAATGGAGTGAGTGGAGAGAGAGAAAGGAGAGAGAGGGAGAGAAAGAAAGGAGAGAGAGAGGGAGAGAGAGAGAGAGAGGGGAGAGAAAGAGAAAGGAGAGAGAGAGAGAGAAGAAGAGGAGAGAGAGTGAGAGAGGAGAGAGAGAGGGAGAAAAGAGAAGGAGAGAGAGGGAGAGAAAGAGAGAGAGAGAGAGAGAGAGAGAAAGGAGAGAGAGAGGAGAGAGAGAAGGAGAAAAGAGAGAGAGGGGGAGGAGAGAGAGAGAGAAAGAGAGAGAGAGGAGAGAGAGAGAAAGGAGGAGAGAGAGGAGAGAAGAGAGAGAGAGGAGAGAGAGAAGGAGAGAAGGAGAGAGAGAGAGGAAGAGAGGAGAGAAAGAGAAAGGAGAGAGAGAGGGAGAGGAGAGAAGGAGAGAGAGGGGAGAGAGGAGAGAAGGAGAGAGAGGAAGAGGAGAGAAGGAGAGAGAGAGAGAGAGGAGAGAGAGGGGAGAGAGAGAGAAGGAGAGAGAGAGAGAGAGAGGAGAGAGAGGAGAGAGAAGAGAGAAGGAGAGAGAGAGGGGGGAGAGAAAGAGAAAGGAGAGAGAGAGAGAGAGAGAAGGAGAAGAGAGAGAGAGAGAGAGAGAGAGAGAGAGAGAGAGAAGAGAAAGAGTGAGTAGGGAGAGAGAGGGAGGAAAGAAAGAAAGGAGAAAGAGAAAGGAGAGAAACGATTGAGGAGTGGGAGGAGAGAGAGAATAAGAGGAGGGGGGATAAAGGGAGGAGAGAAAAGCTCCGTCAGCTGTGAAAGCTCTGTCCCTGTTGATAATCTCATGTTGTATTGATCAGGTATTGATGGTGGAGCTGAGGGTTTAACACAGAACAGACAGAGAGAGAGAGAGAGAGAGAGACAGAGGAGGGAGGACAGAGAGTGAGGCATCATGGGTAATCACAATTCAATCACAACAACAGTTAAGATTACCAAATTCTCCAAATATTTATAATATTTAGCGCTTGTGTATTTTTTGAGTGAACTTAAAGGTTGTATAGAGGATTTTCCAAGGAACGAGAAATCCAGCGACTGTTTGTCCTTTTTCAAATGTTGCGCATGCGTGAAACCACCCCCCCTCCCCTACAGCTCCTACGTAGAAACACCTCAGGTTTGTTTACAGCCGGTGCACATGACTTGTAAACAACTAACTACAGTGTTGGTTAGGTAAGGTGGAGAAGTGAGGAGCGGGGAGAAGAGCGGATCGGGCAGCGGGGACAGGAGCAGGAAAGGGGTGCAGAGAAGGTTGCGCGGAGATTCCCTGCGAATGAACTAGCTACAACACGCAGCAGCAAGCGGACTCTTTCTTTGCCTTGAAAATTACGTTTTCAGACATAGGATATCGCATTCGTGTCCTGAAAAACGTTTGTCTAACTCTTGGAAATAAAGTACGTTTTCATAATAAGCAGAAGTTTCCTGTCCAGGAGTAATTTGTGGACCAGTGCGTCAGTCTTTAGACCCTGCGTCTGCTTCAGTCGCGCCATCGCTGGAATGAATCTTCAAGAATCACCTTAGTTTGGCTTCGCTGCTTTTCCCCTTGTCTTCTTCTTTCAGCGACCTCAAAAACGGACTTTCTTTTGCGGCGAACTGCTCCTGGATTCTTGTCGCCATTGCAACAAACTTTGTGCGAACTGTGAGGAAGATATAGGTCAAAAAAGCCGCTAAGAACTGTTGCGTTGGTGGAGTAAACAGCGTCTGTGCGTCTTGCGTCTGTGGACTGCGTGACAGTCGTACGTAAACCACGTACGGCGGCGCAGGCAAGTCAGTTAGAGTTACACTAGAAACGTAGGGAGTTTGATTGACAGCCTGTCAGCTCACAGATAACGAGGCAGTGTCGTTATCTATTGGCAAATGTTTAGCTCCACCACGTCCAGAGTTGATGAATTTTTATTCTCTTTTTTTTGGTCATCATAATTACAAGGCTACTGCATCTCTATAATCTATCACTGACAATTTGAAACAAAAAACATCCTCCATACAACCTTTAACTCTGCTGCCCGTTTCTCTCAATGAAAAAGTGATTATATTTAAAATAACCTTTACTTTACCTTTAACTGCATTTCCCGTTTCTCGTTTTTTACTTATTTTAATTGCAAAAAGTTGTTGTTTTTCTTAAGTGTAGCAAGATGTATTTTCATATTTTAAGTAGATAATTTTACTTGTCAAGTGAAACTGACTCAATCGTGATAATGTTTGATCTTAATTCAAGTCATCTTAAATTGGCTAGATTTTAGGGCTTGTGAAAAATATTGAAATATCGATATATCGTATTGTTTAATTTGATGATACAGTATTGATATCGTGGGCTGCTGTATCGATATATCGCCAAGAGCAACTTTTAGGTATATTTTATGAAACTATTTTGTGTAAGAGCTGCAATTGTGTTGACATTTTCACAGTTTTGAGTAAAATTGGTGTTTTCATTATTTACTTTGCACAAACTTAGTGGATTTTTAGTATCAGTTGATTTGAATTATATCGTATTGAATCAAAGCTCACTGTATCGAAAAGCATATCGTATCCTGGACTATGTATCGAGGTATGTATCGTATCGGCAACTTCATAATGATACCCAGCCCTACTAGATTTTATTAGATTTTATTTTATTTTTTTGCAGTACAGAAGTGAACCTACCCTGAATGTCTTAAGATATTAAACATTGTTCGTTGAGTTGTGTCAGAACAAGTTTAAGACTCAGGCTGTGCAACTGATCACATTTTGATCACAATTTCAATTTGTGTGTCAAACGATCTCCAAACGTTTAACTCGAGCTGAAATGATTTACTTGCAGGTGAAACTGAGGACCGGGGCGCGCCGACTGTAGTTTTGTGAGGATTCACGTGGTGCCCCCCACAAGCACCTGGTGCCCTACACACTGTGTGTAAAGTGTGTAAAGTGTGTAATGTGTGTAATGTGTGTGTGTAAAGTGTGTAATGTGTGTAAAGTGTGTAAAGTGTGTTGTAAGTGTGTAAAGTGTGTAAGTGTGTAATGTGTGTAATGTGTGTAATGTAAAGTGTGTGTAAAGTGTGTAATGTGTGTAAAGTGTGTAATGTGTAATGTGTAATGTGTGTAATGTGTGTAATGTGTGTAAAGTGTGTAATGTGTGTAATGTGTGTAAAGTGTGTAAAGTGTGTAATGTGTGTAATGTGTGTAAAGTGTGTAAAGTGTGTAATGTGTGTAATGTGTGTAAAGTGTGTAAAGTGTGTAATGTGTGTAAAGTGTGTGTAAAATGTGTGTAATGTGTGTAAAGTGTGTAAAGTGTGTGAAGTGTGTAAAGTGTGTAAAGTTGTGTAATGTGTGTAAAGTGTGTGTGTGTAATGTGTGTAAAGTGTGTAAAGTGTGTAAAGTGTGTAAAGTGTGTGTGTAAAGTGTGTAAAGTGTGTAAAGTGTGTAATGTGTGTAATGTGTGTAATGTGTGTAAAGTGTGTAATGTGTGTAATGTGTGTAATGTGTGTAATGTAAAATGTGTGTAAAGTGTGTAAAGTGTGTAATGTGTGTAATGTGTGTAAAGTGTGTAAAGTGTGTAAAGTGTGTAAAGTGTGTAAAGTGTGTAAATGTGTGTAATGTGTGTAAAGTGTGTAATGTGTGTAATGTGTGTAAAGTGTGTAAAGTGTGTAAAGTGTGTAATGTGTGTAAATGTGTGTAAAGTGTGTAAAGTGTGTGTAAAGTGTGTAAAGTGTGTAATGTGTGTAGTGTGTAAAGTGTGTAATGTGTGTAATGTGTGTAAAGTGTGTAAAGTGTGTAAAGTGTGTAAAGTGTGTAAAGTGTGTAATGTAAAGTGTGTAAAGTGTGTAATGTGTGTAATGTGTGTAATGTGTGTAAAGTGTGTAATGTGTGTATGTGTGTAAAGTGTGTGTAAAATGTGTGTAATGTGTAAAGTGTGTAAAGTGTGTAAAGTGTGTAATGTGTGTAAAGTGTGTAATGTGTGTAATGTGTGTAAATGTAGTGTGTAATGTGTGTAATGTGTGTGTGTGTGTGTGTGTGTGTAATGTGTGTAAAGTGTGTAAAGTGTGTAATGTGTGTAATGT
Organism: Boleophthalmus pectinirostris; assembly: GCF_026225935.1. NCBI lineage: Eukaryota > Metazoa > Chordata > Actinopteri > Gobiiformes > Gobiidae > Boleophthalmus > Boleophthalmus pectinirostris. The sequence goes on from NW_026571140.1 coordinate 37,923,424, forward strand.
GTGTAAAGTGTGTAATGTGTGTAAAGTGTGTAATGTGTGTAATGTGTGTAAAGTGTGTAAAGTGTGTGTAATGTGTGTTAAAGTGTGTGTAAAGTGTGTGTAAAGTGTGTAAAGTGTGTAATGTGTGTAATGTGTGTAAAGTGTGTAAAAGTGTGTAATGTGTAAAGTGTGTAATGTGTGTAAATGTGTGTAATGTGTGTAATGTGTGTAATGTGTGTAAAAAAGTGTGTGTGTGTAAAATGTGTGTAAAGTGTGTGTGTAATGTGTGTAAAGTGTGTAAAGTGTGTAATGTGTGTGTAAAGTGTGTAAAGTAAAGTGTGTGTAATGTGTGTAAAGTGTGTAATGTGTGTAAAGTGTGTAAATGTGTGTAAAGTGTGTAAAGTGTGTAATGTGTGTAAAGTGTGTAAAGTGTGTAATGTGTGTAAAGTGTGTAAAGTGTGTAAAGTGTGTAATGTGTGTAATGTGTGTAATGTGTGTAAAGTGTGTAAAGTGTGTAATGTGTGTAATGTGTGTAAAAGTGTGTAAAGTGTGTAATGTGTGTAATGTGTGAGTGTGTAATGTGTGTAAAGTGTGTGTGTGTAAGTGTGTAATGTGTAAATGTGTGTAAAGTGTGTAAAGTGTGTAATGTGTGTAATGTGTGTAAATGTGTGTAATGTGTGTAATGTGGAGCTATGGTGCTGATTATGTCCATAAACTCATGGAGAAGTGTATCGCAGCAGGACTCATGTCTGCCTCATTATTTAACAGATATTTCTGCCGCTGGACTTATTTTCTCTGCTAAAGCGTTCACTCTGCTGACAACATGTAAACAAACAAACAGCGCCGTGTGATGACGTCATCAGCCGTGACTCGGTTCAGTTGTGCAGGTGCGAGTGCAGAACATAGAAGCCACAGCAATCATGTTTGAGCTCGGCACGTTTCTAAAATCCTTGTGTGAGTGTGTCCTGAAGCTTCACAAAGTTTATTTTGGGATATTTTTTTTATATATATAAATGAGTATTGTAGTGGACCAAACAGAAAGGCAAAGACAAGGTATAAAAATAAGTTTAAATTTAATAAAGCCAAAAAAGATATAATTTAACAAAGGCTCAAATTAGGCAAATTATTAACAAAAAAGCTGGGCCCAACTGGGGTAACTCAAAATCAAATGAACAGAACAAAACTAACCCAACCAGACAAAGGAACAGGTGTGTTTAAATACCTGAGGACCAACTAAAGCTAAACACAAGAGGGAGGAATTACACTAATTAACTAACTAAACCAATAACTTAATCAAAGTAAACAAAAAAGCAAATAATTATAATACAGAAAGTGATAAGTGATAATAATGTGACCTTAACACAAACTAAACAAATTAACTTAATAAAACAAACTAAATAGTGCTCCCCCCCTTTGCTGAGTCCTGATGGTCTCTCCAGGGTCCTCCGTCCGGTGCTCAAAAAAACAAAAAAAACAAGTGTAAGTAAATTAGACTTATATTAACTAAAATGCGTGCACTCAAATTAGAACATAAGTCTAAATAACGGACTTAAATTATGTGTAGTGTAATTAACTTAATGTAAATAATAATGAAAATTAAATAATACTGACACTATGGAGCGGTGGCAGAGGGATCCACCACAAGTATATTTATTTAATGTTTTAAATATGGAGATTGTAGAACAGTTGGATATAGAGTTTATTTTGGATACATTACATGTTTTTCTATGCCTTATTTCATGTTCAAAGCGTATTTTATTTATTTTATGTTTTATACATCACAAAGCTGCTCTGAGGTTCATATTTGTAGCTTATATTCATTTACAATTTGAAAGTTTTGTGTAAATTATCAATAACAAAGTGTTATTGTGAATGAAAGTGAAATTTGCCGAATAAATGCATAAAAAAGAAATAATCATTTGAATAATCCATTTAGATTTCAATATCGACCAAAATAATCATGATAATGATTTTTTCTGTAATCAAGCAGCACGAACATGGACTAGTTTGGAGCACAGATATAAGAACACATGGTAATATAAAAGAAAATACTATGATTTAATGTTGAAAATCACATTCTGTTGTTTAAAGAAAGAGTGGTTTTCATCATCATTGTGGTACCAGAATCTGTCCTGAGTTTATTCTTCAGTCCTGAAGTGATTTTTCATTATTATTATTATTTTTTTTCATACCATGTGTTTCCTCTCTCTCTCGTGTTTCCTCATGTGATTGGTGGCGTCCTCAACTCTGATTGGCCGCTCCCCGTTGAACTCCCTCCCGCTCCTCGCTCCGACCGGCTCCGACCCCGAGCGTCACTCCCTCTCTTCCTCTTCCTCCGTCTCCTCTTCCTCTCCGTCGCTATAGAAACAGGGTGGGCGCTGGGCAGCCTTTCAAAACGAGTCAAACGTCAAAACCTCAGTCGTAAATAAAGCGGGAGGAGCCAGTATCGATCTGGACGAGCGGACAAAAGGCCGGGACGTGATTAAACGGCAGATTTATGGACACGCACATGTAGAAATGGATGAAGAGAGAAAAGCAAAGCATGATGGGAAGGGATTTTACTGAGAACTGAATTTGCTGGTAGGTTAATCAATGTGTTGAGATAAGAAGTGATTGGAGAAAAGCTTGTTGCTGATTGACACATGTGTGTTGTTGGATGCAAATCGTCAGACCAAAAACTTAACATATTTCATTTCATTTCAAAAGTGAGAGTGTTTTTAGTTTGTTTTTTTATTATTTTTCGTTTGTTTATATCCTCCCTCTTCTCTCCCTCTCCTTCTCTTTTTCATTCTTTCTTTCTTTTCATCTCTTCCTCCT